>NC_068449.1:36280098-36490098 GCF_023373465.1 Oncorhynchus keta | reverse complement strand
TGAGACACTTTATGAATGCAGCTGTGTGCCAGCTTTTGGTTGAGTGTCTGATTGATGTAGGCTATTGAGCAGAATCTCAGCTGTGATTGCCATGCCTTCTGGCTCCTCGAGCCTGGCTGATCAATAGGCCCATTTATAAGGGCTTCTCTCTTTTCTCTGCTGGAAGAAAAGGTTACGGTTCCAGAGAATCACCATGTCTGCCTCAATTACGCCTTAAACCTATGATTGCCAACTTCATCTTGGCTTGTTTTATTTCATGCACGCAGCCCAAATTTCACATATACTAGAATTTGTAGGCTAGTCTTTATAATTTGACGCCAGGCCTGAGCAATTGCGTTAGAGAGAACTGCTGCTATCACAACTTTTAACTCTTGGGGGTCTGCGCTCCCGCCTCGCCTCACAAAACAAAATTAAATTGCATTAGAGCCCCGACGAGATGTAATTTCACAGCAGCGCAATCAGATATTGATGCCTGGCAATTAGGGTATTCTCAACCATCCATCCGTCCGTCCATCCACAGCTCTTACTCTGCATGCATTCCACGCAGCTGTGTGTGTGTGTGCTAGCTAGCTAGCTAGCTCTGGGCCCTTCATAGTTGGAACCAGGCAGCACATCCCAATCCTGTCATAGATGACAGTTATAACAATGAGCACAGATGGACCACCAATGAATGGCAGCCATTGTCATGCTCATGCCACAGTTGTTACAGGATTGATTGGTTATAGTGTAGTTATTGAATGAAATAAACGCTGCATGCCTTTTCAGTAAAATGACGGAAACTACGTTTTGAAGTTCAGATTTGAACACAACCTAGTCTACTTTGGTGTCGATGGCCATCTTATGCATCCACCATTGTTGCTGCAACAATGCTGAAAAGGACGTCTCAGGTAAGCTCTATAATGTGAAGGGTATACCGTTCTCTTTCCTGTGCTTCATATGACCAGGTATATTATATTAAACCCACTTCTTGTTATGTGTGTCCTTTGTGCAGGGCTACTTGTTCATGGCCACCTCTCGCTTCACATTTCTGCTTCATGTAATACCCCCTCTCTCTCTGTCTCTGTGTCCTGGTTACAGGGCTACTCGTTCATGGCCCCCTCCATCCTGTTCAAGTGGAACGCTGTAATGGACGACACACTACAGCTGTGTGGAGGATCAGGGTCACAGAGGCCGGGGTCTGCTGCTGTGGCCCGCAGCGCCATGATGAAGGTACACCCGTGTGTGTGTGTAGTACAGTTAGATGGATAGGGTTGTATTTATTCCCGCCACCTAAACACACTTAGCTTTAATAGCTTAGCTGCAGCCACTAAGAAAGAGGAGTTTTCTCCCGAGAGCAACGCTTGCTTTCAATTGTTTTTGCATTCGTCTTTTCAGGTTTCAGTCCTTCCAGGAGTGAATAATTTAGCTACTGTATTTAAAAATATATATATATTTTCAGTTTCAGCTTTGGCTCAGGTGTGGTGTTGACTAATTAGCGACTGATAGTGGCGTTTTGAAAACGGCGTTCTTTGTGATTTGGTATGACAATCTTCTCTTTTAGGACTCTCCGTTCTATATGAACTATGAGATGAACCTGACAGACAATGCCCTGGGCGAGGGCAGCTTCTCCATCTGTAGGCAGTGCACCCACAAGAAGACTGGCCAGAAGTACGCTGTGAAAATCGTCAGCAAGAGGTACTGTACCATAGGCTAGCCTGGTTCCCAGATCTGTTTTGTGCTGCCAAACTGTACCAGGCCAGACCGGCCCTGCCCGGAGCTCACTGATGTGTGTTTATTGGGAGTTGACTGGCTAACTAGATAAGACATTGTAGTATTATTTCATTTTTTTAAGGAAGAAGAAAAAAGTAGAACCCCATTGTTCAAATACTACATCAACTTTAGTTTAACAACTAGTGACCTAATCGTGAGAGTTTTGCCTCTTAGGGAGGGTAAAAGAGGCATAGTTGAGCCATAATCCAAGAGGAAGTTGTCACTTTACTGGAAACTTGAGGACATTACTTTGTGCTATAATATCCCATCGATGCCCTTCCACTGAACACACATGTACACTGCCTTTCCAGCCCAAACTGCCTCAGTTTCATCACAAGCCGACTTATATTTTAAAAAATAAAATAAAAAAAGTTTTGACTTTTTATACGATTTGAGATTCTTTTAAAAGTAGTTCAAAAATGTGTGTGTAATTGTGCCATTTTTCATGAACTTTTCAATTTAGCTGATTTTAAATAAAACAATTATTTTTGAGAAAAATGTGAGACGTCCGTTAAACATCTAATTCAATTAGTTTGGTCTCATTCGACGTGATGGAAATTCCAGTTGCGGAAGACTGCTCTGCGATTACAACACTTGTTGGCTGCTGGCGACTCCTTCTGATGACACTTTGGGTCTCGTCTCTCCCATGTCCCCTCTAGGATGGAGGCCCAGACACAGAAAGAGATTGCAGCTCTGAAGCTCTGCGACGGCCACCCCAACATCGTCAAGACTCACGAGATTTACCATGATCAGGTAAGGATTTTTACATTTTATTGAACCTTCTCTTGAAATGTTAGTCTCATTTTAGATAACATCTCTTCTGTAAGAAGCGCCTGTTATCTTTGCTGCCTCTGCTATCCTGGTTAGAAGTGCGTGCTATAGAGTCAGTGGAAACATTGCATTACGTTATATTTCAGTCATTCGGCAGACACTCGCTGAAGTAGGCAAAAAAAGGAAAAAACACGTATTTTCATAGAACTTGTAATTTCTTAGTTTCTTCTCATCGAGATGATATCATCTATTTTACCAGAGAGACCTGTTGTCACAAGCGTTGCCGGTCAAAGCCCATCTTTAGAAATGGCCATTTTCTTTCCTAACCGAACTAGTGATTGTAAGACGAGACTAACGGCAGACGGCCTTATTAAGTCAAGAGGTGGAACAGAGCAGATGAACGTGGAAGCTAGATTCCTCCTGGGACATTCTCCATCTCCCTCTTCTCTCCTTCATACCGTCCTATAATAAACACTACACTATACCCCCATATTTCAGTTTGTATACACTGCATTTTACTGCAGTACAGCAGCTGTGCCACATACGGGCACATCCATTGTAGGTATAGGTGAATTAACCTACACAGAGCATATTTCATGTCTGTATGTGGGCCTTTAGATCTCATGAAGGATTTGAGCTTGGTGAGAGAAGAAAAACACTTTTCTCCTAATTGGGTCAAACAAGTGCGTGTGCGTGTGTGTGTGGCTGATATTGGCCATGTTCATTATCTGGGGCCCTTCAGGCCTAGGAGCAGCATTGTAGCTCTGATGAGCTCTGCTGGGTTGTTACTGTACTGTACCTCAGAGAGGGCTTGGCCTAAATGGCACCATATTTCCTTTTTAAAGCACACTACTTTTGACCACAGCCCTGGTTCACTATAGGAGCCCTGGTCAAAATTACTGCACTATAAAGGGAGCCATTTAGAATTCAGGCAGACCGAGGGCTGTTAACTAGATCAAAGCAGAGCCGCCTTGCTGCGGCCCTCCTCTCCCGTTCTGCCTTCCAATTGTACACCTTTTCTACCAAAGTGTGCACTTGCACACTCCCCGTCAATTGGGACACACACCACCTGCATGGAGAGTTGGGACATAGCCAATGGTGTCCAAGTGCATACTTTGGGAGAAGGGTGGAGAATTGGGATGCAGGCTACCTTCCTGCCCCTTCCCTCTCTCTCTCTCTCTCTCTCTCTCTCTCGGTCTTTGTTCCCCTCTTCGAGCACTAATGAGAAAGCCTACTCTACCCGGCTGCAGTGCCACAGACAGACGTAGGTACATTATTCTCTAGCCTCTTTATCAGGGTCCTTTCACTTCAGCCACTCTGTTCCGGTTTCATCTCTCCATCACCGTGACATCAGTATTGTTATTAGGACATGTTTCATACAAAATAGAAATGTGGACTCAGGGTTTCTACCGTTTTTGAGTTTTCCAAACAATTTCCGCTATTGTATAACCACAGCCTTGGGCTCGGAGCAATCGATCACATGAATTCCATAAAGCGTGACGTTTCCTACTTCGTATGACCTCCAATATTGATTTATTTTTAAAGTTACAAAATACAGTTTTATACGTCCGTATAAGGAACTATGAGTCGTTGGTCAACATGACGGTAAGGCTCTCTCTGGAGACCCTATGGGTAAGTGTGTGTATAACTTGCTGTGTCTCTCCTTCTCCCCTCCAGCTGCATACGTACCTGGTGTTGGAGCTGCTGCGTGGTGGAGAGCTGCTGGAGAGGATACGGAGGAAGCAGCACTTCAGTGAGACTGAGGCGAGCCGCATCATGAGGAGACTGGTGTCAGCCGTCAGCCACATGCACGATGTAGGAGTGGTGCACAGGGACCTCAAGCCAGAGGTACTACTATTGAGAGAATGACTGCCCCCTCTCATTGCGGCTACGGAAGTTCAAGGCCGACTGCGGTACTGCAGGCATTGTTTGCAGGAAAACGGGATTCCCCCATTATAGAGAATGGAAAAAAATCTTTGTGGCCAATCTTTGTGTAAATACAATACAAATTTGAAGACTGTCATGGTACCAATCGTTGCTTCTAATACACCAGATGTATGTCCTTGAACCGGTTATTTGAAAATCACACACTAAAGTTATTAAGGATATTTTAGTTGCTAATGGCGGCCTTCAACTTGACTTACACAATGAGGGGGCATAAGTGAGCTAGCCTGTAATGTCACTTCCTGGAGTAGCTCAAACTGCGCATGTTATGTCTCCATGAGACGCCATCTTAACTGACTTAATTTGGCTTCAATGTGCTATTGAGTCTTCACATAGGAATGAAGGGTGCCAAGTAATCGATTGCTTTCTCCATTTATACACACTGTCATTGGTACTACTCAACCGTCTAGGCTGCTCCCAGATCTGTGGTCCTCTGTAGCTCAGTTGGTAGAGCATGACTCTTGCTGCACCAGTATAGTGGGTTTGATTCCCCTGACCACCTGTACGTAAAATGTATGCATGAGTTTAGTCTCTTGGATGAAAGCATCTGCTAAATGGCATGTAAACTCAACAAAAAAAGAAACATCCTCTCGCTGTCAACTGCATTTATTTTCAGCAAATTTAACATGTGTAAATATTTTTTGGAACATAAGATTCCAACAACTGAGACATGAACTGAACAAGTTCCACAGACATGTGACTAACAAATTGAATAATGTGTCCCTGAACAAAGGTGGGGATCAAAAGTAACAGTCAGTATCTGGTGTGGCCACCAGCTGCATTAAGTACTGCAGTGCATCTCCTCCTCATGGACTGCACCAGATTTGCCAGTTCTTGCTGTTTGATGTTACCCCACTCTTCCACCAAGGCACCTGCAAGTTCCCGGACATTTCTGGGGGGATTGGCCCTAGCCCTCACCCTCCGATCCAAAGGGTCCCAGACGTGCTCAGAACACTGATATTCCTGTCTTACAGGAAATCACTAGGAATGAGCAGTGTGGCTGGTGGCATTGTCATGCTGGAGGGTCATGTCAGGATGAGCCTGCAGGAAGGGTACCACATGAGGGAGGAGGATGTCTTACCTGTAACGCACAGCATTGAGATTGCCTGCAGTGACGACAAGCTCAGTCCGAGGGTGATGTGACACACCGCCCCAGACCATGACGGACCCTCCACCTCCAAATCGATCCCACTCCAGAGTACAGGACTCGGTTTAACGCTCATTCTTCGACGATAAACACGAATCCGACCGTCACCCTTGGTGGGACAAAACCGCAGTGAAGAGCACTTTTTGCCAGTCCTGTCTGGTCCAGCGACGGTAGGTTTGTGCCCATAGGCAACGTTGTTGCCGGTGATGTGGGGTGAGGACCTGCCTTACAACAGGCCTACAAGCCCTCAGTCCAGCCTCTCTCAGCCTATTGCAGACAGTCTGAGCACTGATGGAGTGATTGTGCGTTACTGGTGTAACTCGGGCAGTTGTTGTTTCCATCCTGTACCTGTCCCGCAGGTGTGATGTTCGAATGTACCGATCCTGTGCAGGTGTTGTTACACGTGGTCTGCCATTGCGAGGACGATCAGCTGTCCATCCTGTCTCCCTGTAACGCTCTCTTTGGCATCTCACAGTACGGACATTGTAATTTCTTGCCCTGGCCACATCTGCAGTCCTCATGCCCCCTTGCAGCATGCCTAAGGCACATTCACGCAGATGAGCAGGGACCCTGGGCATCTTACTTTTTGTGTTTTTCAGAGTCAGTAGAAAGGCCTCTTTAGTGTCCTAAGTTTACATAACTGTGACCTTAATTGCCTACCGTCTGTAAGCTGTTGTTAGTGTCTTAACGACCGTTCCACAGGTGCATGTTCATTAATTGTTTATGGTTCATTGAACAAGCATGGGAAACGGTGTTTAAACCCTTTACAATGAAGATCTGTGAAGTTATTTGGATTTTTACGAATGATCTTTGAAAGACAGGGTCCTGAAAAAGGGACGTTTCTTTCTTTTGGCGAGTTTATTATCTTTATGGGCTGGCCATACTGCGCAACCAGATCTGGGATCAGGCTGTTGAACCCCTGGAAGTAAAGAACTTGAGGGACACTCCCAACTTATCCTGATGATCTCTGTGTATGGTCTAGCTAAATACAGTGCATTCAGAAAGTATTCAGACCCCTGGACTTTTTCCACATTTTGTTACGTTACAGCCTTACGTTTTTTACCTGCATCAATCTACACAATACCCCATAATGACAAGGCAAAAACAGGTTTTTAGACATTTTTGCACATTTATTACATATAAAAAACAAATAACTTTTACATAAATATTCAGACCCTTTACTCAGTACTTTGTTGAAGCACCTTTTGGAAGCGATAACAGCCTCGAGTCTTCTTGGGTATGACGCTACAAGCTTGGCACACCTGTATTTGGGGAGTTTCTCCCGTTCTCTGCAGGTCCTCTCAAGCTCTGTCAGGTTGGATGGGGAGCATCGCTGCACAGCTATTTTCAGGTCTCTCCAGAGATGTTTGATCGGGTTCAAGTCCGGGCTCTGGCTGGGCCATTCAAGGAAATTGAGACTTGTCCTGAAGCCACTCCTGCATTGTCTTGGCTGTGTGCTTAGGGTCATTGTCCTGTTGGAAGTTGAACCTTCGCCCCAGTCTGAGGTCCTGAGAGCTTTGGAGCAGGTCTTCATCAAGAATATCTCAGTTCTTTGCTCTGTTCATCTTTCCCTCAACCGGTGACTGGTCTCACAGTCCCTGAAAAACATCCCCAAAGCATGATGCTGCCACCACCATGCTTCACTGTAGGGATGGGGCCAGGTTTCCTGCAGACGTGACGCTTGCCATTCAGGCCAAAGAGTTTAATCTTGGTTTTATCAGACCAGAGAATCTTGTTTCTCATGGTCTGAGAGTCCTTTAGGTGCCTTTTAGCAAACTCCCAAGTAGGATGACAGTGGTCTGGCCACTTTACTATAAAGACCTGAGTGCTGCAGAGAGGGTTGTCCTTCTGGAAGGTTCTCCCATCTCCACAGAGTGACCATCAGGTTCTTGGTCACCTCGCTGAACAAGGCCCTTCTCCCCAGATTGCTCAGTTTGGCTGGGCTGCCCTTCCCCAGATCTGTGCCTCAACACAATCCTTTCTCGGCACTCTAAGGACAATTCCTTCAACCTCATGGCTTGGTTTTTGCTCTGACATGCGCTGTCAAGTGTGGCACATTTTATAGACAGGTGTGTGTTTTTCCAAATCAATTGAATTTACCACAAGTGGACTCCCAAGTTGTAGAAACATGAAGGCTGACCAATGGAAACAGGATCCACCTGAGCTCCATTTCGTGTCTCATAGCAAAGGGTCTGAATACTTTTGTCAATTTTTATTTGTAATAAAGTTGCACCAAAAAATGACCTGTTTTTGCTTTGTCATTATGGGGGTATTGTGTGTAGATTGAGGAAAATGTTTATTTAATCCATGTTGAAACAAGATGTGGGGAAAGGGACTGAATCCTTTCCAAATGTGCTGTACATGTTCATTGCATATGAATAGAATATAACGATCAAAGGCTTGAATGAAGCATGATATCTTTTTTGTTGTTGTTGTTAACGTTTATTTTCTCCATCTGGCCAAATGGAACTGAAGCTGGCACTTTAAAAGTGGTGCATCTCATCCTTCCTGTCATTAATGGACTAGAAATGGTAACGGGTGTCCCATTTTGAGATTGCAATTATGCATTCAAATAGACTCCGGAGCAATAACAGAAACCCGTTTCTCTCTTGAAACCCCGTTCAGAACTTGCTGTTCACAGATGAGAGCGAGAACTCTGAGATAAAGATCATAGACTTTGGCTTCGCCCGGCTGAAGCCCCCAGACAACCAGCTGCTGAAGACGCCGTGTTTCACCCTGGCCTACGCCGCGCCGGAGATCCTCAAATACGACGGCTACGACGAGTCATGTGACCTCTGGAGCCTGGGCGTCATCCTGGTGAGTGGAGGTGGTACAGGGAAGGAGTGAGTCCTTATACCCTTTAAATATGTTGAAGATCCAAGGTTCCCTCCCTTAGAACGTCTCCTTCAATTGGGTTTTGAGAAGGATGTCGGGGTGTTCCCGAATCCAACCGGGGGCCTTTATCTGTACCAATAGCTGCACTTCTGGTAGATCTTGTATTTCATTGACTCAATACAGCTACACACATTCTAGTTTGATTCAGCAGTTTTATGTTGAGAGTTTTGTCAGGGCCATTCACAAGGGAAGCTGTTCCAGTGTTTTCTGTATCCTGTGTTATGTGGTTAGGGCCTGTCTGATCCCCATCTCTGTTTTATTCAGTACAGCTAACATGCTGCTGTTGTGTCCGGGGGTGTGCTGTGCTGCTGACACGCATCAATATTCACCACTAAACGACGATCTACCAGCAGCACTTAGCTTTATTTATACTGTACATTTCAGATCTGAATGCAACGCAATGCGCTTCACAGGGGGAAAAACACAAGTTTTTAAAAAACGAAGAAAATAAAAACGTTTTTATTACACAACAAATAAACATAAGAGGATAAAAAAACTAAAGAATAACAAAAACTGAAAGACAAAGAAAAGCACCCTAAGGAAAAGCAAAGCTTAAAAATATGTTTTTTAAGATCTCTTAATTATGTCCACTGATTTGTCCTACCTCAGGTTCTCTCTGGCAGGCTATTCCAGAGGCTGGGGGCATAATAACTAAAGGCTGCCTCTCCATGCCTCTTGATCCTAGGCTTTGGGATAGTTAAAAGGCCAGAGGACCTGAGGGACCTACTGGGTACAGAACTTAAAGGCATGTCTGACATGTATTGGGGTGCACAATCGTGGATTGATTTACAAACCAATAGAATAATCTTCAAATGTATTCTAAAACTCCAGTGCAGAGACCTTTTTTAAAACCTGTGTAATGTGTGTTCTCTGTGTGGTCTTGGTCAGTACCCGTGCTGCTGCATTCTGTATGTTTTTCAGTTGAGCAATGGCATTCTCTTTAAAGACCAGACTGGAGAGCATTACAATAGTCAATCCGCCTTGTAATAATGAGTCCCTCTTATCAGCCTGAGATTGCCGAGACGCTGCCGTTTCTATGTTCCTCAAGTGGGGATAAAATGTGCTTTGGTCACATTCCTAATGTGAGTTTCGAAATTGAGTTCAGAATCTAAAATGACACCTAAGTTGTTTTTTTTACCTGGTGTTTTATCTTTATTGCCCGTGAATTGAGATGTGCGGCTAGATTCTCTGTGCTTTGGCTCCAACAATAAGTACCTCAGTCTTGTCTTGATTTAGCTGGAGGAAGTTGTGAGCCATCCAAGTATTTAAATCACTAATACAGTATAATTTATTTGTGGTGCTAAAATCCTCTGGTGACACCACCAATGTAAAGTTGTCTATCGTCTACGTAGCAGTGGAAATCAATGCCGTGCCTTGTGATGACGCAACCAAGGGGTAACATTTAGAAACTCAACAGTACCGGACCCAAAATCGAACCTTGTGGAACGCCGCAAGTGATAACTATTTTTCTCTTGAGTTATGTTGACAAAAAAAAAACCTATTGACCGGTCATAGGCCTCGCCAGAGCAGAGCGGGTCATTTAATTTCTTCATTTTGATCGTAACTCCAAATATGAGGGTTTCTTTTACTCCTTTGTTTACAAACAAGAAGAATGTAAACAAGTGATGTATTGCGTCAAAAGATGGTTAAACGACCCCTCGGATGTCATGGACTGCCAGCCTTTGCATGGAAAGCACTGTTTATGACTTGGAGAAGGGTTGCAATTGCCCTAGCCCCATCCCTCAGCTGATTTAAAAAATAATAATAATAATAATCGCAGACTGTAGCTTTTAAGACTTTTCTGTGGCCACATGAGGCTGTGGCATTGCTTCCTGCCAGTGGAAATGTCAGTGTAATTCAATGGCCATCTGAAGAGAATAAGAATGAAGAGGGGAGGTGGAGTGAGTGAGGGGGATGGACGGAGAGTGATAGGAAAGAGAACAAGCCGAGAGGTGAGAGGAAGAAGAGTAGAGAGGGGAAGAGCAAGTTCTCTGCATGTCCTTTCAAGCGTGCAGCCTCAGTCCTCTCTCGCTCTGCGCGTTGGCCCCTGGGGGTAGAGTGTAGTAGTGTGCAGAGCTGTGATGTGACGCTTCCTGACAGACTAGACCTCTGTATAGCAGAGTGCCCTGGAAGCATAGCAAGCCGATGAGCGGACGCCCCCAGAGACAGACGGACACATGCACGGCCAAAACGTCTGTTTAATGAGGTATTAGAAACCGGGCCAACCTTAATCGGGCTTAGATCAATTGCGTGTACACCCAGTACATGACTTAGTAAGACGTGGAGACTTGTATACACAACGTCATCATATAGGCCACATGTAGGATTCCAAAATATGTATTATTATGTTTAGAATGTGTTTTATTACGATTGTTCCAGTACACCATGTTGTCGGGTCAGGTGCCATTCCAGTGTCAGGGGAAGAGTTTGACCCACACCAGCGCTGAAGAGATCATGAGGAAGATTAAACAGGGAGACTTCTCCTTCGAGGGCGAGGCCTGGAGGAGTGTCTCGCAGCAGGCCAAGGACCTTATACAAGGTGAGCATGGCAGGTGGGGGTTGAAAGGTCAGAAGGTATGACGTCAACTTCGGGAATGCTTTGCTGCAAGGTGAAGGCTGCGTTGGTTCCATTTACTGAATGACTCTGTAATTACTCTGCGTGTGTTTTTCTTGGGGTTCACCCCTATTTTAGTAAATGAGTTGATGTGTGAGTCGACCTTAGTGTCGTCTGGATGGAGGTGTAACTCCTCGAGAGTTCAGCGTGTCTCTGGTGCTGCTGCTCACCAGCGGGGGTGTTTGTAATGTTCACCTGGTGTCTGTCTGGTCCAGGGCTCTCCAACCTTGTTCCTGGAGAGCTACCGCCCTGTAGGTTTCTCACTCCAACCCTAATCTAGCACGCCTGGTTCTAATAGTTGGCTGGTTGATGAGCGGAATCAGGTTTGTTCCAGCTGCGGTCGGAGAGAACCTACATGAGGATAGCTCTCCAGGAACATGGTTGGAGAGCCCTGGTCTGGCCTGTCTCCCCCCCCCCGAGATTCTGTGTTGACATACATGCATACATACATACAGTATTAGTGCTTGTAATATCCATCGTTGGTGTGGTACCTATAGAGCTGCTGACAGTGGACCCTGACAAGCGGATCAAGATGTGTGGTCTGCGGTACAACGCCTGGCTCCAAGACGACAGCCAGCTCTCCTCCAACCCTCTGATGACACCAGACATCCTGGGCTCCTCCACCACCGTGTCCGTACACACCTACGTCAAGGCTACCTTTAACGTGAGCATTATTCATTCAATCAGGGGGGTGAGTGAATGGCACGGTTTGCATTAGAAGAGGCAAGGAGAGTGTTTGAGAATATCCAATATCCCCGTTTCAGTTCTTCCAAAAGGGATGGGTGATGGCGGCTATAAATCCATTCATGTTTTTATGACTGTTTATTGTAGTTTCCTATTGTTGATTTCTTGTTTGTAATTGTGTTTATGGACCCTCCGCATTGGCTGCTGCCAAGGCAATTCTTGTTGTTTTTATTGTGGTCTTGGGTTCTGCTCCAGGCGTTCAACAAGTGTAAGCGGGAGGGTTTCCGTCTGCAGACGGTGGACAAGGCCCCGCTGGCCAAGAGGAGGAAGATGAAGAAGACCAGCACCAGCACAGAGACCAGGAGCAGCTCCGGTGAGAGCACCCACTCCTCTTCCTCCTCCTCCCAGTCCCACCAGGACACCCACTCCTCTTCCTCCTCCTCCCAGTCCCACCAGGACACCCACTCCTCTTCCTCCTCCTCCCAGTCCCACCAGTACACCCACTCCTCTTCCTCCTCCTCCCAGACCCACCAGGACACCCACTCCTCCTCTTCCTCCTCCTCCTCCCAGACCCACCCGGACACCCACTCCTCTTCCTCCCAGACCCACCAGGTGAAGACGGGTGGAGACCCCAACCCTCCACCCCAGCCCTCCAACACCACCCCTGTCACGACACCCCTCGCCCTGGGCTCAGACAGCGACCCTGCCCCGGAACGCCCGCGCCCTCCAGCCTTCCACTTCTCACAATGAGAGACAGGCGGTGTATTAAAAGGGGATCAGCCTGAGCACGGCTGATTCGCTTAATCTTAATTCGTAGGTCAGTCTTTCTGTGCGGTCACATGCGGTCAATCTCAAAACACGCACTGAGCGAGCAAGGGGAAAGAAGGCAGGGAGAAGGCCTGCGCCGTCAGAAAGATGGCTGGACGGACGGCAGGGAGAACCCTCTATTGTTCTCTCCCTCTCTTGCTCTCCTTCCATGGCAGCTCGCAGTCAATCAGTCACACGCATGGACAGCAAGCGCGCGCACGCACGCCTCAAACTGAGCATGCAGTGGGAGCAGGAACCACCTCTCGGTCATTGCTTAGCAGTAGACACACGCCAAATGATAAGGGCTCCTCTATGGATTCAGGGCTAGACAGCGGCGAGAACCCTCTACAACCACAACTCTGTTTCAGTCATGTCTTTTTGTTTGTTGGTTTGTCAGGTTTAGTAGATGGTCGTCCTGGTTGTGTTTCTTGGTCTCTTTTTATACTGGCATGTTGCGTTATTTAAAAAATGGGCCGCTAAGCCACAAGTACTGCAGCTTCTCACATTGGGGTGAACCTCTAGTTTTTAAAGCGGAGCACATATATTTTGCAGGATTTTATGTATGACAATAATGCAGACCGAAATTCTTTCTTCTTTTTGTGTTAACTTATTAATGGTTCACAGATGTTTTATGATAGATGGAAAAGCTCAGACCACCAACCTGAGATCTAGAACCCCCCTGAGATCTAGAACCCCCCCCCCCTGAGATCTAGACCCAGTGTCACCTCATTGCAAAACGTTTCAATGGCAGGTTGATGTTATGTTTCAGGTCTATTCAGTGTTTTGTTGTGGACGACAAATAGTAGGGTAGGATCCTCATATACATCAACTTGTCTTGAAGGTGGCAGGGGAGTTACAAGTACTGTGCCAAAAACCTCTGCCTTTTCTACATTAGATGCTGTCTCCTGCCCTTGTGTCTGTCTGTGTTTGTCTGTCTGTCTCTAAAGTTTTAGAACAGCTACTCATTCAAGTGTTTTTCTTTTGACAAATTTCTACATTGTAGAATAATATTGAAGACATCAAAACTATGAAATAACACACATGGATTCATGTAGTAACCAAAAAAGTGTTCCAAAAATCAAAATAGATTTTATATTGGAGATTCAGCCACCCTTTGCCTTTGACAGCTTTGCACACTAGGCATTCTCTCAACCAGCTTCATGAGGTAGTCACTTGGAATGCTGTTCAGTGGCAGAATGACAGATTTGTACCTTGTCAGCTCGGGGATATGAACTTGCAACCTTTCGGTTACTAGTCCAACGCTCTAACCACTAACCCTGCCGGGTGGCTATATGTGGGAACTTCTTCAAGATTGTTGGAAAAGCATTCCAGGTGAAGCTGGTTGAGAGAATGCCAGGACTGTGCAAAGGGTGGCTATTTTGAAGAATCTCAAATATATTTTGATTTAAGATTTTTTTGGGGGGTTACAATATGATTTCATATGTTTTATTTCATAGTTTTAATGTCTTTGCTATTAATCTTCAAAATAGAAAATAGTAAAAAATAAAGAAGAACCCTTGAATGAGTACTGTCTGGCTCTGCTTCAGACTTCTACAAAACAGTTCACTGGTTGCTATTTTTGTAGAAACATAAATGAATCTCCTTTCATCGTGTCTTTCTCTGTATTCTAGTGTTGCAGGACTGAGATAATGGTTGGTTGGCGTTCTTGGGACACGCACTGTGGTTTGAACTCTTGTGATGCACATCTTGACATGTTGCTTTGCGAAGAGCGCCTCGACTTGGCTTTCTTTATCTACTTGAGTATTTAGAAACGGCATTCTGTGGAAACACACTTTTAGGTAGCGACCTGTTAAGATCTGCATGCGATGTTTCCTTTCTATGCAAGTACTCACATGTTTCCCCATCCGGATCATATTGGTGAGGATCCTTCATGTCTGAATATCTGTATGGCACTGTCTGACTGTCAGAGGCGAGAACCTGTTTATTTCTAGACAACGGGGCACAGGGACTTGTCAGCTTGCTTTTCGGGTTGAGGGCTTCATTTGAACTCAGTTCATGTTGAAACCATAAATATATTATTGCTCTCCCCATTTCTTGCAGTCAAATCCAGAAAAGGTCTGAACCTATAGCTTGATATGTCAACAGGGAACACTTTACACACACACACACACACACACACACACACACACATGCACTTCTCAGTTTCATGGACTAAAAGGCTGAACCCTAGAAGCTAAATAGTACAAAGCTCTTCTCTTCTCCTGACTTCATTCTGCATGAGTTCCCTCCCTCCTTCTTTTCTGCCCCATTAAACCTAAAGTTGTTTGGGTCTATTAATAGACTAGAGAGCACAACCCACAGAAGAGAGGAAGCAGGGGATGGGAGGACCGGAAGAGAGGGTAAGGAGAACAGAAGGGAGGAGAGGAAGGAGTGTGTCCTATATTGAACTCTCCTTTGGGAGCTGGGAGTCTGCTGTAGTGCTGGCCTGTTTGTTCCAGAAAGGGAAATGCTCAACTCTCTCTCGCGGTTTCCTGTCATTTT
Source organism: Oncorhynchus keta (assembly GCF_023373465.1). Taxonomy (NCBI): domain Eukaryota; kingdom Metazoa; phylum Chordata; class Actinopteri; order Salmoniformes; family Salmonidae; genus Oncorhynchus; species Oncorhynchus keta. The sequence continues at coordinate 36,474,985 of NC_068449.1, read as the reverse complement.
AGGTCAGACTCGCTCCAAGCTGACCTGTCTTTTTATTAACATCACCTTCACACTTACACACTTCTACACCCAAAAGTTGTTGTTCCCAATTTAATTTGTAATGTGCATCCTCACTCAATAGCTATGCTGTTACCAGGTGAGTCCTGTGCCTGCTCAACTATGAGGGCTGAGGCACTTGGTTCTCTCCCATCCCACTACATTCAATGCTATTGGTGGTACAGACGGACGCATCCCACATTGTCATGGGCATGGTTCTCTGGAGCTTGTCTTCCTGAATAGTACTGTAGCGGTGGGTCCTTTCAATAGACTATATCCGAAATATCCAACCTTCTAACATGCAAATCAGCTTTAATATTATCAACCTTGATGGTTGATGGTTCACGGTAGATAATTGTCCTCCATTTGGAATGGAACATCAGTCAATGTCATTTATGACACTACTGCTTACCCCTTTAGTTACTGCAAGGGCATACGTAGCCTAGCCATCACTGTGAACACTACCTGTGTGTTTGGTCCATTTGACATGTGGTATATGGTTTGGTCACTTAATACACCATCATTCAGGTGTGCAGGCCAGCCAAACCATGGATGTTCTCTGATACGGCATTATGTTATGAACTGAAGAGCATAGCTGTGTTCTGGGTCTTTTTCTATATTGTCTACCCATGTAAAATTGTGTGTGTGTGTGTGTGTGTGTGTTCGCTGTGAATCCGGCCCTATTGTTTTAGTCCTGTTAAAATAGATGAATCTTACATGCATCCTAAATGAGAAAATAATTTATTCAACTGAGATGTTGTTTATGTGATTTGGTTTGATCCCGAGTTTCGTAAGAGAAGATTTCCTGGGGCTGTTCTAATTCTGGACTCTACAAGGGACATTTTCTTACTTCAAAAACGAGGAATCATGAAAACAACACCTGTGCATTTGATTTGAATAGCTTTAGCATCATAGAACATGTATTTATTTACATTTGTGTTGTCTATCAAAATAAAATGTAATTCCTTTTTGTATTTTTATTTGAAAGTTAACTGTAAATGATGTAAAAGTTAAGTTAAGCAAAGGGCAATCAGTAGTTTTAAGATGACATGTCCAACGGCAGCCACAAGAGGGCAGCGTCGACCAGCTCCTGGCTCTAATGAACTGGTACTGAGGGACCATCCTAATTCTCTTCTCTGTAGCTCATTATCCACTCACTGTGCAACATTAGTGACTATATATTTTATATTTATCCATAGAAAAAGGCTTTAAGAAAATATTTGGAAGAAGTTATTTCATGGCTATTATATCAAATCTACATTTTATCTAGCTGGGCTAGAAATTGTATTTGTGTTAAGAGTCATAGAAGTTAGGTAGATGCGTGTACATTTAAGAAATAACTAAAATAACCGTATTTTTCTTTGTGTCCTAATGCTGTAAATATTGTAATTATGCTACGCCATAAGATTCTAAACGGTATGACTTTAAAAATATATATATATAATTCAACTGCATTGGATACAATGCAGTGGGTTGTCTTGAAATGCAAACTTTTACAGATGGAGAATGACATTGAATACTAATAAGAGGTTGTTGTTTTTAAAGCTGTGTTTCAAACGATGAATTTTGATGTGATTTCTACTGTATTTTGTTTTGTCAGGAAAATAAGGTTAACGTTTTGTGTGTGTGACCCTTGTATTGTATTGCATTGTTTTGGGTGAGAACGAGTTGAATCAACTCGCATATTATCATTGGAAGGGAGTGTTTTTGTTTTGTTTGTTTTGTAAACCAATCTGTTGGTATTGCTTGTTTGTGGTTCGTTTAATATATCTGTTTAAATAAATGTTTATTAAAAAAATGTGAAGGGCATTAAGGTTTTATTCTTTTATATAGAAAATAATGTAATACTGTAAAATATCTAAGTTCAAGTCTTGTGGTACGAATGTTTTGGTAAAACACAGCTAAATCCGGCTGTACCATTAATTAACTAATTTGGCAGAGATTAATATTAAAAGGAATTGATGTCTATGATTATTTAGTTACTTCATAGTGACTTGGTTCAGTAGAGATTTTCACATTCTCAATAGTTAAGCATGGAGAAGTCCATATTTATAAACTATTTCCTGTCAATAGTTACTGTTCAGTATCTGGACAGCAGAGGGGGCTCGGTGTCTGTGGCTCTGTCAGTGGTATTCCCAGACAGTGTTCTGTGAGTTGTCATGGCTGTCAGTAGTGGTATTCCCAGACAGTGTTCTGTGAATTGTCATGGCTGTCAGTAGTGGTATTCCCAGACAGTGTTCTGTGAGTTGTCATGGCTGTCAGTAGTGGTATTCCCAGACAGTGTTCTGTGAGTTGTCATGGCTGTTAGTAGTGGTATTCCCAGACAGTGTTCTGTGAGTTGTCATGGCTGTCAGTAGTGGTATTCCCAGACAATGTTCTGTGAGTTGTCATGGCTGTCAGTAGTGGTATTCCCAGACAATGTTCTGTGAGTTGTCATGGCTGTCAGTAGTGGTATTCCCAGGGGGAATGTATGGCAGCATCATTCTACTACCATGTAAATGAAACGCAGTCCCACATCGGAGGGTTGCTTCAGTTGTGTCTGGCTGAAATGTTGACGTGATTCTCAAGGAAAGTTTCACCAGCGCACTGTGCTTGCCATATGTAACTTTTATGTGATAACGGTTAAGCCTAAATGTCCTATTCAAGTCTGGATCTGAATCCTGGTTTTATTCTTGGACAGTATAGCACTTAGTTGTCAGCCCTTGTTCAATAAAGGTAAACCCTAATTTAATGACGTCACTTTCGTAAGATTTTTGCCCTTTTGCAACTGATGCTGCGAGTGAGGGAGACGGAAAGAGAAGCAGACCAGAACAGGGAGTCTGTTTTTGAAGGTGCAGGACTGTGGGAGAGGGCCGGGATTGGGCTGTATCCAAGGGGGGGGTTATGACTGGGGCAGCCGTGTGATAGAGTGCTTTGGGGTGGGTTGTGGTGGTGTGTGTGTGGTAGGTGGGATTTGACTGGAGAGGGGTGAAGTGAAGTGGCTTTGGATCCTGGAGAGAGACTGGAACCCTGGATGCCATTTCCTTTTGTTGCCCTCCAGTTTTGACTGGCTTGCCCTGGCCCAGCATGATGATGATGATGATGGGGCTGTTTCTATTCTCTCTTGCCTCCCCCCTTTCTACTCTCACCCCACCCGGACCCCCTGTCCTTGTCCTGTTCCCAAAGCGATGTTCTGCATTCCTGGGGGCCACCAGTGAAGCAGCTTTAGATGGAGGGCCGCTGGTTCCTGGGTGGCCTCTTGTGCACCGGCCCCTGGGGGAGGAGACAATGTCTTATTAATTGACTGGGCGTCTTGTCCTGGGGTGAGGGGAGGAATTTGGAGAGGGGGAACGGGGAGTGGTGACTGATAAAGATTCATTGGACACTTTTCCCCCAATTTATTATTTTATGATTCACATCACTGGGGCGGGGGATAATGATGTATGAAAAATTCACTAAAAGTATATTTCCCAAAATGTCTGTCAGGATTTGTTTGATATCCCTTATCAAGTACTATTTTAATGCGAAACTTGGTTTTGCTTGAGAATGTATCTGGGATATACATTGCCTTTTGAATAATTTTTATTTAACCTTTATTTAACTAGGCAAGTCAGTTAAGAGCAAATTCTTATTTACAATGACTGCCTACCGGGGAACAGTTGGTTAACTGCCTTGTTCAGGAGCAGAAAGACAGATTTGTACCTTGTCAGCTCGGGGATTCGATCCAGAAACCTTTTGGTTACTGGCTCAACGCTCTAACCACTAGGCAGCTTGGGGATTCGGTCCAGAATCCGCCCCTTAAAGTTTTCACAACCCTTGACTTTTCAACATTTTGTTCTGTTACAAATGAGGATTTAAATGGATTTAATTATCTTTTTTCTTCAATGATCTACACAAATAATCTTAATGTGGAAGAAAAATTCTAACCTTTTAAAGATAAATGAAAAATAAAACCCTAATACATCTTACATTTTCAACCCCCTGAGTCACATGTTAGGATCACCTTTGGCAGCGATTACAGCTGTAAGTCTTTTAGAGTAAGTCTCAAAGAGCTTTGCACACCTGGATTGTACAATATTTGCACATTGTTTGTTTTTAATCTCTTCAAGCTCTGTCAAGTTGGTGTGTCTTGCCATAGTTTTTCAAACTGATTTAAGCCACTCAGGAACATTCAATGTCGTCTTAGTAAGCAACTCCAGCGTATATTTGGCCTTGAGTTTTAGGTTCTTGTCCTGCCTAAAGGTGAATTAATCTCCCAGTGTCTGTTGGAAAGTAGACTGAACCCAGGTTTTCTTCTAGGATTTTGCCTGTGCTTAGCTCCATCCAGTTCCTTTTTATCCTGAAAAACTCCCTAGTATGTGCCTATGTCAAGCATGCCCATACCATGATGCAGCTACCACCATGCTTGAAAATATGGACAGTGATAATTCAGGAATGTGTTGTTGGATTTGCCACAAACATAATGCTTTGTATTCAGGACCAAATGTTTTTTTTTTTTAAGTGCATTATTACTTTAGTGTATTATTGCGAACAGGGTGCATGTTTTGAAATATTTGTATTCTGTACAGACTTCCTTCTTTTTACTCTGTCATTTGGGTTAGTATTGTGGAGTAACTACTCAGTTTTTTTCCCATCACAGCCATTAAACTCTGAAACTGTTTTAAAATCATTATTGTCCTTATGGCTAAAACCTTGAGCGGTTTCTTTCCTCTCCGGCAGCTGAGTTAAGAAGGACGCCTGTATCTTTGTAGTGACTGGGTGTATTGATACACCATCCAAAGTGTAATTAATAACTTCACCATGATCAAAGGGATATTCATTGTCTGCTTTTTTATTTATTTTACCCATCTACCAATAGGTGCCCTTCTTTGCGAAGCATTGGAAAACCTCCCTGGTCTTTTTAGTTGAATCTGTGCTTGAAATTCACTACTCGACTTAGGGACCTTGCAATTATCTGTACGTTTGGACTACTATTGTTCACAGTGACTCCATACAACTTATGTGACTACTGAACATATTTAGGGTTGCCATAACAAAAGGGTTGAACACTTATTGACTAAAGAAATTTCAGATGCCAAAATTTGCAGAAATGTCTAAAAACAAAATTCCACTTTGACATTATGGGGGTTTGTGTGTTGATCGGTGGCACACAATCTCAATGTATTCCATTTTACATTGTGGCTGTAACAACAACGTGGAAAAAGTCCAGGGTTGTGAATACTTTCTGAAAGCGCTCAATCTAACTACAGACTGAATAGACAGACCTACAGACAGCCATCTCATCCATCCTTCTCCAATCAAGGAGAACTTGCTGGGCAGTCAGACACTGTCAGGCAGGTTTGATGGAGTGGGACATGGAGGTGGGGGGGGGTGTGTGTGGGACAAGTGCAGTGTCTCCCCATGTGGTCCCCCCCCCCCCAGGTGCCCTAACCCTAATCCCATTACATGTGTCCCCATTAGGCCTAATGGAGGGGGCCATTGTCCCTATAGCCCTCCCAATCACCCCAGACACCTTGAGTCACTAAATTCTGCCCCCTCCCATCATGTTTGGAACGCTTCCCACACAACGGAGGGTCTCCATGCCAACCCCCGAAAACTCCTGCACCCCCAGAGCCATATACCGCCGTGTGGTTAACGACTCTCAATGTGTTTCTCATTTCCGATGGGCGGCAGGTCGAGATGGGTTACTACCGGGTGTGTCTGTATTTATATGGCTCTGCTGCCGACCGATACGTCAGACTTTGTTCTAGCTAGAAATACAGGCAGGACAACTCACTCTGATATTAGATACAGCGGAGGACAAGAGAACTGTGTGTGTGTGTGTGTGTGTGTGTGTGTGTGTGTGTGTGTGAGAGCGCCAGAGAGTGGGAGAATGTATGGTGTGTGTTTGATGTATGTGGCTCATCTTGACTTGCGTGTTTCAGGGGACCTGACACCCATGCTGCATCCATCACATCACATCACATCCATCCATCACAGCGACGACGTCATCACGCTGGAGAGGAGACTGATTGAGCTGACCTTCAGTCCTGCCCCAATGACCCCCTAGCTTCCTGTTCTTTATATAGCCTGCACAAAACGCTACCCTACCAGAGGTATTAATAACACACACAGAGACACAGAGGGGGTCTAGTGAGAGGCTAGGGGAGGGAGCTGAGGACCCACTTTCAATTTACCCCAGTCTTCCCCAAATGGGGGAAAACAAGGGAAAGAGTGGTGTCACCCTGCCACACACGGACTCTAAAACGCAGCTACTGTGCTTTTTCAAGTGACGCATCTTCTCTTCTCAAGAGAGACAAAAAAGAGAGGAGAGAGAATGAAGGAGAGTAGAATGCAATTGTGCTCCTGTGCGTGTTGTCTCTGTGTGATGTCTGTGAGTGGTGGAATGGCTACAGAAGGAGAAGGGCTACTCTGGTCTGGTCACTTGTCTTGCCTGTGTATTGGTCAGTGGCCCTGGGAACCTTATGGAATCCCTGTGAACTCGTGCACATCAGGGCTGGTCTGATCAGATGAGCTGTGCTGCTGGTCCTTCTCGCTCTCTCTTTCACTCTCTTACTCTCTCTCTCTCTCTCCCTCCTACACTCTTACTCTCTCTCGCTCTCTCTCACTCCTACACTCGCTCTTACTCTTTCACTCCTACTCTCTCGCTATTACTCTCTCTCCCTCCTACACTCTCTTACTCTTTCACTCTCTCCCTCCTACACTCGCTCTTACTCACTCTCTCTCTCCCTCCTACACTCTCGCTCTTACTCTTTCACTCCTATGCTCTCTCCCCCCCTCTTACACTGTCTTACTCTTTCACACTCTCTTGCTCTTACTCTTTCACTCCTACGCTCTCTCCCCCTCTCCCTCCTACACTCTCTTGCTCTTACTCTTTCACTCCTACGCTCTCTCCCCCTCTCCCTCCTACACTCTCTTGCTCTTCCTCTTTCACTCTTACTCTCTCTCTCTTACACTCTCACTCGTATTCTCTCCCTCTACCATCTGCCAAACACATGCCCTTGTTGTCTGTGCTCATGTATACGTGCATGTGTGTCCTTTTGTAAGAAAGAGTTTAAACTCTGGACAAATATGTGGAGGTCTGCCACTAGTCTGTGCTCCGCCGGTTACCGTGACAACGGTCCTATGCTCGGGGGTTTGGAACAATCTCATTTCTTTCTTGTGGTTTTGATGTTGATACGGGTTGGCCTTGAGGGCCATGGAGCATAGGGATGCTGTCATGTTCGAAGGATAGGTCTCCTAATAGACTGTGTCAATCGTTTCTGATGTAATCATGTGTACATACTGTATTCTGTATTAATCTATTCACATGGTCAGCAGAGCAAATGTAAAAAATTACAAATAAATTAAAAATCAGGATCTCTCCATTGATGCATAGTTTTCATTCTTCCAAAGCGAAATGCCTCCAAGACCACGTCCATGCAGTCAATAACACCATTCATATGGAAAATAGACATATTTTGAATAGATGGTTGCGTGTGGATGAACTCTCTGATACACAGCGAGCATGTTTACATAATGTATGCATTCATACACGGAGTGTACAAAACATTAAGAACACCTTCCTACTATTGAGTTGCACCCCTTAAATCTTTTGTCTTGCCCTTTCACCCTCTGAATGGCACCCACACACAATCCACGTCTAAATTGTCTCCAGGCTTAAACATCCCTCTTTAACCCGTCTCCTCCCCTTCGTCTACACTGATTGGAGTGGATTTAACAAGTGACATCAGTAAGGGATCATAGCTTTCACCTGGTCAGTCTATGTCATGGAAAGAGCAGGTGTTCTTCATGTTTTTGCACACTGTCCATATACCTGCAGGTCTTGGGCTCTTAATTGTCTAAAGTATATGTCCGTTCCTCATAGCCTTTCTTCATCTCTAATGATTGGAAAATACTTCACAGGTGAAAACAATATGGTGGAAGCTCGTCATTAACCGAGCTTTCACCTGGTCTTCCTAATCAGTGACGATAAAGGAAAGGACTGATTTCGAGCCCTGGTCAGATTCATCTCACACCCGGACCTTGGCTTTTACTACACCCAGGCCAAGGCCTTGTATCTGTTTTTCTTTTACTACACCCAGGCCAAGGCCTTGTATCTGTTTTTCTATCACATTTGGGGGTTTAATTTGGGGGGGGAAGACCAACAACACCATAGCAGTTGTAAATCGGTTGGCCCTTTTGTCCTCTGGCCTTGCCTGGGCTCCTGAGTCCTCGAGAACATGAATTTAATTTAAATGATAGGTAGGCGCTTTCAGAGGGAGGAGAATAATGAGATTGAAATAGGGAAATAGATACGCGTTTAAAAAGCAAGCAAGTTTTGTTTAGGTGGCTCATTGAAAAGGACTTGTCCGTTCAAAACTTAATTTACAATATGGTCTTTACATACAGTATGTATGCATGACTAATCACTTTGGATAAAAGTGTTGGCAAAAATGTACATTATGGCATACATTAATATTATTATATTACATAGGGTGCAATATACCTTGAAATGAAGTCTACATGTTTTACTTTAGATCATATTACAACATACATACAAGTGAGTAGTACTGTCACGTGCCTCAAATATTTTTGGTTGTTATTTCTCTGTAATACCACTAGTCACTTAGCAATTTTATGAAGTTGTCTTTAGCTAGCCCAGATAGTTTCCTATAGTAGCTACCAAGAAGCCATTTCAGGCTATCAAGTTAGAGTAGCTGGCTTGTCCATCTTTGCTGGCATGCCTGCTGGCCAGGTTGGTAGGCTTTAGAAAATTAAGCAATAACTATCAATCTTGTGTCCAGATTTTAGCAGAGATGCATTTGTCATTTCTTTTAAAAAAGAAACACCAGTCAGGAGGATACAGACAGCGATCCGGACCACCCCCCAGCCAGCCTCACGTACCCTCCTCAGATTTTTGGGATGCAAGATGCCCGTGAGTACTGTTATAAAAGTATCTAGAACATTAATCTGTTTATTTTGGTTTTCCCTTCTTCTCTGCCCTCTCCTTTGTGATGATGCGTGTTGATATTCATGTAGATTAGTAAAAGTTAACCATTACCCACCATTGATGAACCATTCTGAGGAGACCTAAAGGCGTTTGCATACATAGGGTCGGTTTGCTCCTGGCAGAACTCGGCAAGGCGAGCCGACCGTCTGTGCTCTCATACACCCTAAAGACCTTTGGTTGAAAAACAAGACAAAAAGTGGCAATATTTCTGTTTGTCCCTCTTGAGCCACCGTAGCAACAACAACAGCAGGAAACACTTCCTCAAAATAGTCAGAATTAATCTAAGCGGGGGAAAAACTGTCATTAATTTGGACATTTTTGCAAAGCAGGTCTTGGTCGTGCAATTTTTCATATAGCTAAGATGTTTGGTGCAGTATTTTTCAAGTCAAATCATTTGCATGAAAACAAGATGTCTCTCGTTGAATGACAACAAAAGACTTCATGTTCCCACTCCTACTAGGAGTAGTACTGTCTACCAAACACCGACAAAGGAGTGTAGACTAACCTTGACCTGGCTCAAGAAAATTGTGTGCATGAACAGCCGAAGAAAATGCCTGCCGTATACCAAAACGAAACAAATCAAGTAAAAAAAGTCATCAAAATACACTATATATACAAAAGTATGTGGCTTTTGTGGCCGAATGGAAGCAAGTCCACCAGCAATGTTCCGACATCTAGTGGAAAGCCTTTCCAGAAGAGTGGAGGCTGTTATGGCAGCAAGGGGGGGGGGATCAGCTCCATATTAATGCCCATGATTTTGGAATGAGATGTAAGACAAGCAAGTGTCCACATACTTTTGTTCATGTAGTGTATATGTGCAAACTTTTTTGACTGGTAAGCATACAGTAAGTTTAACCTACCACTGGTGAACCGTGGTGAGGATGGCAATCAGGTCTCAAGGTGACTTATCACAGAAACCAATTACTTTCTCTTCCATTAATTAACTTTTCTCTTCTCTGTCCCTCTTCTCTTTATTTCTCTCTTGATAATGTTTGCTCAAGCTGTAGTTGGTGAAATGAGGTGGAAAAGTGTGGTTCTCCCTGGTGTCTCCTGTATAATAGGGGGTAACAATTGAGCCCCGCTGTGAAAAGAGTGGCTACAATGTTTCATCTGAAGATGTCATCCCTCTGGGGTTCTCTCCTCCCTCCCCCATCCCTCTCTTCTTCCATCCCCCCCCCATCCCCCTCTCCTTCCATCCCATCCCTGTGGGTGTCAGATCCAACACTAATCCCCTGTGCTGGGCTGGTCGGATCATTATAGACTCTGATCTGGAGTCAGTGAAAGGAGGAATTAGCCTGGAACACAATCCCTGTGACCTCTGTGACCCCAAGACAATGGTTCAGCTGCTGGGGGTCCAACTCTGTAAAAACCCTCCATATGGCATAGACAAAACTGTTACAATGAAACACACAAAGGAAACACAGTAGGAGGGTACAGCTGGGAGGGTGGGGGGAGGGGTGGTGTGCGTGTGTTTTGGTCTTGGGCAACAGTCCTGGTATCCAACAATTTGTATTTCCCTTCTGTGGGTTCCTGAGTATGATATGGATAGATTTTTGCCAAAGATGTGATCTAGAGTATTAATTTGTGAGCGTTAGCAAGCTTCCAGTGATTCCCCTCACTAGATAAGCAGAGGCCCGTCTCGTCACACTCCTATAACCCTAACCTTTAAGTGATTTTTCTTTAGTTCTCTCCTCCGCCTCTACCCTGGCCTCTCCCTAAGAGCCAATAGGTTTCCCAAGAGCCCCCTGGTGTGTTCATGTTAAGCAGCTTTTTGTGTGGTGTAGTTGGGAAGACCCCTGGCTACCAAATACACATACACACACAAGCACTCTCAGTTTCTATCCCTTGCTCTCTCTTTCAATCTATCCCTGTGCACACACGTTTTGTTTCTACTATACCCTAACCACAACCCATTCAGAATCCTATTTTCCCTAAATCTAACTCCTAAACTGAAATGTCCTCACTTGTCAGAATGTTCCTTGTGAGGACTTCTGGTCCCCCACAAGGAGAGTAAAAACACACACACACGCAAATGTAATGTACATTAGCGAGGGGGGCTAGCAGGACCACCATATTTACCAGAGAGAGAGAGAGAGAGAGAGAGTCACAGGTCTTCCTCCGAAAGAAGCCCATACGTTAGAGTGAGGAGTGGACTAGGTGAATGGTGGAGAGTCCCTTCATGTTCCCTTTTTCCCCAGACAACCATGTATTAACCCCTATGATGCCAGGGGCACCATATAGACACTGGAAGTATTGTTACTCGAAAGCAGGGTTCCCCATCTGGCGGTCCGTCATTTTATTTGGCCCCCAGGTTCTGAATCAAAAACAAAGTTTTACATAAAGACTAAAAACACCAACGAATCAGCTTCAAGTGATTTGAATTTAGGAAAACTGTTCCAAAGTATTCCCATGCATAATAGATTGGTGATCATATAATCAGTAAGCAAGGTTTAAAATGTTTTAGTCAAATACACTGAACAAAAATATAAACGCAACATGCAACAACTTTAGTTAGTTACAGTTCATATAAGGAAATCAGTCCATTTAAATAAATAAATTGGGCTATAATCTATGGATTTCACATGACTGGGCAGGGACGCAGCCATGGGTGGGCATAGGTCCACCCACTGGGGGGCAAGGACGAGTCAGTCAGAATGAGTTTTTCACTGAAAAGGGCTTTATTACAGACAGAAATACTCCTCCGTTTCATCAGCTGTCCGGGTGGCTGGTTAAACGTGGTCTGTGTTTGTGAGGCCGGTTGGACTTAGTGCCAAATTCTCTAAAACGATGTAGGAGAAGAAATGTACTTTACATTTTATGCCAATTTGCACGCTCCCTCAACTTGAGACATCTGTGGCGTTGTGACAAATCTGCACATTTTAGAGGTACCATAGTGACGCCTCTCGCATTGAGATGTAGTGCCTTAGACTGCTGCGCCCTAACAGGGATGTAAACTAATTTGAGCACAGACTTTGATAGAAATGTTTTTCTGTGCATCTGGAACATTTCTGGGACCTTTTATTTCAGTTCATGAAACATGGGACCAACACTTTATATGTTGCGTATCTGCTTGGGACTTCTTGTGGTCAAGTTGCAGTCTACAAATGATTTGTAATTACATACTGGCCCCCTGACCATCCGCTCAAGGAAAAAAAGAGAAATGGCCTGCTATAAAACAAAGATGGATCATCCTATATAATAAATGTTAAAGCAGAAATGCATTCCATATTTACCTCCGGTCATACTCACTTTCCGTCCCTTTCTCTCATACCCCCTCTTTTCTCCCTCTCCAATAACAGTGCTCCAGCTGTGTATCAGTTTGGATCAGAGGCCCTGTCTGTATTAGGCAAATCTATTTGTGGAGCGATTAAATAATTCATAGGTTTTCCTTCCATCCCCACCCCTCCTCCCGACCAGTGTCTTTCTGGACTTGATACACAAGGAATGGTCATTAAAGTAGGTCCGTCTGCCAATAAGATATGATAGTGAGGTTCTGAATGTAGGCTACCCAGGAGTCTCTCCATGCTACACTGAACAAAAATATAAACGCAACATGTATAGTTAAACTGAAATTAAAGCTCCTAATCCTTGTCATATGAAGAGAAATTATAGATACAACTTATTGGTGCTCATCGGCCACTGGACATAAACATTGCTGGGGGGAAACGAGCTACGACTGGGTAAATGCATTTTGAACTTTCATCCAACTCGGAATTGTAAATTGGGAACTCGGGCCTCTTTCTACAGCTATGACCTGAAGATCACTGAAGTCATCACGATTCAACCCCCTCCCCAGAGTTCCCAGTTGTTTTGAAAGCACCGTAAATCCAGAGAATGACAGACTTTGATTAAAACATTTGCCCACAAAGAACTGCCGCACCACCTTCCTGTTCAAATGAGCACAACACAACAAGGTGAGTCCAAACATGTCTTGTATGCTGCTGCATAAAGGATGTACTATACCAGGGGGGGATATGTTACTGTAGCTAAGAAAGTAATACTGTTAGTAGACCATGAGCCTCAATTATGCCTACTATTCTGACTTGGTGGTGCACATGTAGCCTATAACCTGTTTTTGAGAAATGTAATAATTGAATATTGTAAGAGTTTTCGTTGTCTGCTTACATGCCCCCTTTATTTATCCTAGGGTTCGGACTTGGTGTACAAGGGAGAACACTAAGAATGTTCTGAATTCTGTCACTGTACATTTCAAAACTGCTGAACAAATAGCTGACTACGTCTGCCCTAGCTCGCTCATTAATGTCTTAAACTAAATTACGGATTGCCTCTTAGCTGCTTGTTGTACAAACTATGGCATAAGAGGACATCTCAATTGTCAGTAGAAACCACATTGGTTTCAGCAAGTCAGCAATATCAGCTGTGTTTATTTAAAGGCAGTAAATTAGGCTGAATGAACTGTTTCACTGCCAGACAAGGCTCCACTGATAGCCAGGTGTAACACTAGTGCAATTTATCATATTTTGTGTGGTGTTGTGGCTTTGCTGGCATGCATCCTACATTTTTATTTTTGCCCCACAAAGATTTACAAAATCGCCACTGGGCATATCATGATGATGATGATTGTACAGCATGATCATTACACACCTTGTGCTGAGGACAAAGGGCCACTAAAATAGGTTGTCACAACACTGTCTCAAGTTGAGGGAGCGTGCAATTGGCATGCTGACCGCAAGAATGTCCACCAGAGCTGTTGGCAGAAAATGTCATGTTAATTTCTCTACCATAAGCCACCAATGTTTTAGAGAATTTGGCAGGATGTCCAACCAGCCTCACAACCGCAGACTGTGTGTTGGCGAGCGATTTGCTGATGTCAACTTTGTTAAGAGTGCCTCATGGTATGTGTTATGATATGCACTACGACAACGAACAGAATTGCATTTTATCGATGGCAATTTGAATGAACAGAAATACTGCGACGAGATCCTGAGGCCCAGGTCTGTGACCAACAGATGTATCTGTATTCCAAGTCATGTGAAATCCATAGATTATGGCCTAATGAATTGATCAATTGACTGATTTCCTCTAGTGAACTGTAACTCAGTAGAATCTTAGAAAATGTTACATGTTGAGTTGATATTTTTGTTCAGTATACAATGCCACGCCGCAGCTGAGAGGAGCTGTGGCTAAACTCAGTTGAGGACCAGAGCCGACAACACCACCCTAGGTTTATACCAATAGCACAGGGAGCCCTGAATAACACTACCATTGCCTACGCAGGTTCTTTCAATGTGGGGTTGAGTGGAAGAACACGAAATGAGGATCAAAGGCATGTCGGAATTGTTCGGTTTCTATACTCACTTTGGCGTAAGCACAAATGGAGGATAACACAAACAATGAAATCAAACAAAACTGGTTACAGTGGAGGAAAAACGTTTCAACTGAAATAATTATTTAATCAAGGTAATACTTCTCTTCGCCAAACCCAATAGTTCCAAAGACGCTCTGCCACAGTTTCAACCGCAGTCACTTCCCGTGGGCGCCGCACCTCAAACAAAGGAAACAAGGGTTATAAACAGAGCCAATCATATTGCTCTATTAATCAATCAGGAACACTTGATTAGGGCAAAAGCACGCGCAGTAATTAAGGGCCTTCGTCACACCTGTGACATATGAATTGCAATGTCACAGGATGTGTATGCTCCTTTTGGCTATCATGCTCATTCTGTGTCTAGAGGCGTCTTCTTGAGAAATATTTTAGATGTATTTATTTCAGGGGAAATGTTCTTCTATTGGGCATCATTTATTTTTTGATCTGGAGACAGTAGTTTTACGTTTCTACCAGCAGATGGCAGACTTGCATTGGGATGGTTGCAGCCGAGCTCAGACGCATTCCCTCGGTCTCCCTCCCCTCACTGTCGTAGTCTCCACCTCTCTTTGTCGGCAGACTCTCATTCATCATTGTCTCATGTCTCCAGCCTGCTTGTCTCTCTGATTGTCTCCCTGATTGTCTCCCGTGAGCAGCGACGCTTACTCTGATAACATTGTATGCAGCAGCAGCCTCTCTGAGGAAGGTTGAAGCCCAGTAGTTCCAAAAAGGTTGCACTATGCATCTACCTCTGTATATGTATGTAGTTCAGTATCTTCAGTGTCGTCTCTGCATTGTACGTGCCTCTTTTTGTGGTTTTTGTTATGGAGCATCAGCAGCCTAAACGGCCTTGCTCCCTATGCAGAGTGAATGTCTGTGGGTAGTACAAAGGGTGAAGAGTCTACTGCTCAGGTGGTTGGAGTGCCACCTACAGAGTTCTATCATTCGAACACACCAAGGCCAAGTCCTCTGCAAATCCATTCCCTGCATCCACAGCTTTCTATCACCTGTTTTACTCCCTCACTGTCTTATTTCCATCCCTCTCTTACTTTTTTTTACACCCCCCTCCTGCCCTCTCGCTTTTCTGCTTGTCTCTCTCGATGACTTGTGGTTAGGAAAAGGAGCAGTGGTTAAACGGTTTGGCAAGGTGCTCTGCATGGGCATCCATCTGAGCTGAATGTCTTTAGTCTGTTTGTTTGAGGGGGTACACTTGACCTCCCGGTTTCTCTCGAGGGGAGAGAGAGAGAGACTCAGGAGGAGATGGATAGAGAGCTGCTCAAAGCTGTCACTCAGAGGTGGGTGAGCGGAGGAGAGCAGACATGGTTAACGGTCCTCAAGGAGTAGCCTGTCTGTTTCTGGAGGCTCTCTCTACTCACACGTAGTCGTACAGTACAACACAGGCATGGGAAGGATCTGTGAAGAGGACCACCAAAACAGCATCAAACACCTGGTATCTGTCATTGTGAAGTCAATGTCTAAAGAATATATACAATTCATTGGACAATAACCTCTTAGTTAAGGTTTTTATCACATCCACCCATTTGATCAGAGAGGGATAAACTATTTTACTGACATGGTATAGCTTTCTCTAAATGCAAAGTATTTTGTATGTGTTTTCAATCTTTTGCCAATAGCTGCTCTATGTCCATATCAAGGCATTGGAGATTTTGTATTGCTGTCTTTGCAAACTGACACATTCCAACTAACATCTACTGTAGGCTTATTCTTCACTCACCTACGGTAAGTCTTCTTTCTCCTTGATGCTTTAGAGAGGGTGACAGCAGTGCACATGACCTTTGGTCCTGGGCTTTGTTCTCACAACCTTGGTCGACCTCTTCCCTTTACCTCCATCTCTCCTTTGTCTCCTTCCATCTCTTGTATTAGTCACCTGAGGAGAGGGACTGGCTACGTTCTAAATGTCACACTATTCCCTACATAGTGTAAATTAGTGCACTATATGGGGAACGGGGTGCCATTTGGGCCACAACCACTGTAATGCCATGTTCCCTTTTCAGTTCAGTTTACAAAACCGGATGTCAAAGTTAGTTACCACCAAAGTGCGTCTGCATTGACTCCACCAGA
This sequence comes from Oncorhynchus keta, assembly GCF_023373465.1. Lineage (NCBI taxonomy): Eukaryota > Metazoa > Chordata > Actinopteri > Salmoniformes > Salmonidae > Oncorhynchus > Oncorhynchus keta. The sequence goes on along the minus strand of NC_068449.1, from coordinate 36,458,570 downwards.
CCAATTCTGAATTGTGATGAGGGGAAAAGATATTTAGAAAATAACTGCCTTCGAAAAGATCCATGATAAAGGACGACAGTAGGCCGTACCGTCGTGACTATCGGTGCTTTGAAACTTCTAAATGATCCTTCCAACTTGCCATTTCATTCCATTCTGTAGTGTTCATCAACTCTTGAGATGATGATCCCTCTGATTTGTGATTTGTATCTTCAAAGCTTGGTTAAGCAGGATGTAGGGATATGTCCCAAATGGTACCCTATTTCCTATCAAGTGCACTTTTTTTTGACCAGCCCTGGTCAAAAATAGTGCGCTTTAAAGAGAATAGGATACCATTTGGGAAACAACCTAGGTGTTTAGGAAGAGAAAAATACAATACAATTAAATGATTAACGCTCAGCAGGGCCACCCACAATTAAAACGATTATAGAAATTAAACTGACATCATGCCACAGTGGAGAACTGATGATACCCGCCTTGGCTCCACGGCGTCTTTTTTAAAAGCAATTTTCATAATTCCAATAATTGAAATTACAGCATATTCATCCGTTTAAGCGGGTGAGGAGGGCTAAGAGCGGGCTACTAATGAAATGCAATCATTAGCATCCAAACAAAGTAATTGGTGAGTACTTTTTCCTGGGAGATAGGTGATAAAACACAATCACCCTCTGTTACATGCACCCACACAGACGCACATCCCTGTCACCATCAGACTGCAAAAGCAAGAATTTAAAAATGAGACCACCACTGATCCTGTACACAGTGTGTGTGCGTGCAGTGTGTGCTCTGTGTTATTATTCTGAAAACAGCACTGATTGCCTTGATTAAAGACCTTACTGTACCCTCTGATTTTGTTTGATATTTTTAGTATGGGGGGTGGTGGTGGGGAGCACGAGGGTGATAGCTGTGGAGGGTGGATAGTGGGTGGACATGAACACTGACAATGTGAAATTCTTAAGATATTCAAGACATGTATTTATTTATTTTTGGTACTTTTTACCCTTTTTAACCTTTTTTCTCCCCGATTTTTGTGATATCCAATTGGTAGTTACAGTCTTGTCCCATCACTGCAACTCCTGTACGGACTCAGGAGAGGCGAAAGTCGAGACCCTGCGTCCTCTGAAACACGGCCCGCCAAGCCGTACTGCTTCTTGACACACGGCTCCTTTAACCCGGAAGCCAGCCACACCAATGTATCGGAGGAAACCCCATACAGCTGTTTCCTCCGAGCGCAATGGGACAAGGACATCTCAGCCGGCCAAACCCTCCCCTAACACGGACGACGCTGGGCCAATTGTGCGCAACCTCATGGGTCTCCCGGTCGCGGCCGACTGCAACCCTGATCGAAACCTGATCACTCTCTGGAGAGCCCTGCGGTTGTGGGTGGTGCAGTTTCTGTACCAGGTGGTGATACAGCCTGACAGGATGGTCTCAATTGTGCATCTGTAAAAGTTTGTGTGGGTTTTAGGTGACACTCCAAATTTCTTCAGCCTCCTGATGTTGAAGAAGGCGCTGTTGCGCCTTCTTCACCACACTGTCTGTGTTGGTGGACCATTTAAGTTTGTCAGTGATATGTACGCTGAGGAACTTAACTTTCCTCCACCTCCACTGCTGTCCAGTTGATGTGGATAGTGGGGTGCACCCTCTGCTGTTTCCTGAAAGGAGATGATCGTGGACTTCAGGAGACAGCGGGAGCACCCCTCTATCTACATTGACAGGACAGCAGTGGAGAAGGTGGAAAGTTCCTCGGCGTACACATCATGGACAAATTGAAATGGCCCACCCACACAGACAGTGTGGTGGATAAGGCGCAACAGCGCTTCTTCAACCTCAGGAGGCTGAAAAAATGTGGTTTGTCACCTAAAACCCTGACAAACTTTAATAGATGCATTATTGAGAGCAGGCTGTATCACCATCTGATACGGCAACTGCACCTCCCATAACTGCAGGGCTCTCCAGAGGATGATGCAGTCTGCACAACGCATCACCGGGGGCAGACTACCCGCCCTCCAGGACACCTACAGCACCCGTTGTCACAGGAAGGTCAAAAAGATCATCAAGGACAACAACCACCCGAGACACTGCCTGTTCACCCCGCTGCCATCCAGAAAGCGAGGTCAGTACAGGTGCATCAAAGCTGGGACCGAGAGAAAGAAAACAGCTTTTATCTCAAGGCCATCAGACTGTTAAACAGCCATCACTAGCACAGAGAGGCTGCTGCCTACATACAGACTTGAAATCATTGGCCACTTTAATAAATTGAACACTAGTCACTTTAAACATGGCACTTTAATAATGTTTACATATCTTGCATTACTCATCTCATATTTATATACTGTATTCTATACTATCTATTGCATCTTAGTCTATGCCGCTCTGACATTGCTCATCCATATATGTACATATTCTTATTCCATCCCTTTAGATTTGTGTGTATTAGGTAGTTGGGGAATTGTTAGATATTGCTGCACTGTCGGAACTAGAAGCACAAGCATATCGCTACACTCACACATGGTTAGCAGGTGTTATTGCATGTGACCAATACAATATGATTTGATTTGGATCTGTAGTGACTCCTAGCTCTGCGATGCAGTCCCTTAGACTGCTGCGCCACTCGGGAGGCCTATTCAAGACATGTTGAGGAATCCATATTTTTTTAACAGTATGTATGAAGGAAGTGAGCTATGTGTGTGAGACCATTACCAACCTGTTCCACTCGGAAGAGAGGGAGAGGTAGAAGGATCTTCGAAGAGGGGAGGGGAAGTGAGAGGTTGAAGAGGTTGGATGGAGAGAAAGGGAGGAAAATATGGCGAAAGAGACCCTATTGGATGGCGAGCCTTCATCTCGGCTTGCCCCCTCTCCCCCTCCCTCTTTCTCTCTCCCCCATCCTCTTGGCGTGCCTCTTCTCTCTTTTCCTGTTCCTCTGTCACCTCAGGTCCAGCGTGACTAGAGAGCTTCATTAGGCCCTCCCAGAGGAGAGTCAAGAACATAATACAAGAGCCAACAGCACTGCCCGCCACCCACACAGAAAGAAGAGCAAAAATGCACTGAAACCTTTCCAGGTTTTCTCTCTCATCTCTCTTTCTCCCATCCCCCCTCATTACACAGTCCCCTGCTCCTTCCCTTCTTCCACGACTTCTTCACTTCCAACTTCAATCTTCCCCTCCTTTGCCGGGTCCTGCTCTCCTCCTCCTCCTCCTCCTCCTCTCCTTCTCTACTCTCCTCCTTGAGGTGTATGGTTAGGCTGTTTCTCTCTGCTGAGTGGGAAGGGAAAGGAATCCATTTTACTGGTGGGAGATGATACACAACGAGCCTTCCTCTCCTCCTCTTCTCAATTCAAAAGGGCTTTATTGGAATGGGAAACATATGTTTACATTGCGAAAGCAAATGAAATGGATAAACAAATGTGAAATAAACAGTAAAACAAAAAAATGAACTTCTCCCCACCACCTCTAGCTTGACTAATGAGGGCAGTGCTACCAACAAAAGAACCAGGAATGAAAAGAAAAGAGGGGGGTCTGAATAGCTTTGGCCCTGGAGCTTCTCCTCATGTCATTCTGTAGCTCTTGTCTGTGAATATAGCTAAGGTTTCCCATCTGAAAAGATCGACATGTTTTCAGGTTTCTGTCAGCGTCCATCTATGCTACTTCTTTCTCCCGTCTATTTTCTCCCTCTCTCTTTATCTCCATCGCTCTTTCTTATTCCTCAGCAAATGGGAAAACTGTCCTTCGTTGGGTTCCTTTTTTTTCTCTCAAATATAATCAATTTTCTTTTGTACACACCTTATCTGACCCTGTGGCAGGCATTAAGTGTTTCTTCTGCCTGATACAGAGGGTTGTGTTCAGTGTACTGATGGCCACAGGCCATTATAAATCTGGCTTTCACACACACAGCCTCTAAGCTTTGCAGCACAGAGCTATTGGGGGTTGAGATGTGTGGAGAATAGCATGGAATATAGCTGTCTGGTCTGTGATTGAGGTTTAGGACAGGGGGCTGTGTGTTGAGTACAAAGTCATGTTTGGGAATTGAGAGTACGGTCGTAGGAGTCAAATTTACAGAACTGGATTCAAAGCGCTATAACCCAAGGCCCCGAGTACATTAGGGAGCTTAGTTACAACAGAATTATAATAAATATGTTATTTTTCAATTCAGTTGCCACCAGAAGTTCCCACTGTTTGAGATCACAAAATGTATTTACAAGAAAGCGAAGTTGGACCGCCCTGGTCCAGAGCTTAGAGACATCTTCAAGGATAACAGAAGTGAAGAACCGACAACAGTGAAAAGTGAAGAGAATGTACTATACTCTCCATCTCTACCTGGCTATCTTGATCTCAAGACTCAGCGATTAAACCTGATTTTCACTTGTTGCTGTCTCGCACACTTGATACACCACAACGTCTTCAAAAGGCAAAAATGAGAGAAGAATGAAAGAGGAGAAAGAAAACGGTGGAAGAATGTGTTTGATTAGCGTTAGGCTTGCTGTTCATGGAAGAATCATGGTGGAAGTGAAGGTCATTGTGAGTGAATGGTATATCGAACAGAGAGAAGGGGGGGTGAAGGAGAAACATGCACACTGACATTTCTTAATCAAATACAGCAATCAGGAGACTAACCAACAGAACAGTACGCCATTACATTACAATCCCTTTAATTCATAATCAAAAACTGGGCAAACGCGACAGAGAAATGGAGGGAGAGAGAGTGGGGGATAGGGAGAGAGAGAGATTGCGAGGGGCAGACATGCAGGTCATTACATCTCTTTTTACTGGCCTCATGAGAATTAATCAGGAGCCATTAGACTGTATTTACTAAGCACAGCAGGGGCTAGGATCAGACCTCTCTCTCTTTCGCTCTCTCTCTCCATGTCGGTTTCCAGGGTAGATGGATGGATACCCTGATATGCAACCTTTCCCTTAACCTCTTTATAATTTAGTACATAGCAGAGGTAAGAGCAAGTGTATTACCCATAATGTGTGTGTGTGTGTGATGGTATAGTGGATATACTGTATGCCAGCGGACACTGGAGTAGAGTACAGGGTTACTCTCTTAAATCAGCTTCTAATGGGCCCAGGTCCAGGCTGTGTTCTCTCAGCTGTTGACTCAGACTACAGGCCAAACATCTCCCTCCCCTCCCTCCCTCGCTCTCCCAATGCACGTCACCCATAATTCACCTCTCAAGTCTGTTCCCTAGCCCCAGGAAATGGTCAAATCAGTGAGAGAATCTGCTACTGAAGGCCAACGGTAAGGGAAAGGGGGATACCTAGTCAGTTGTACAACTGAATGCATTCAACTGAAATGTGTCTTCCGCATTTAACCCCACCCCTCAAGTCTATCAACTGTGTGCTACTATATTGTGGTGTGTATTGTGTCCACGTTCCCTTTCTACGCACAGGAAATTGTAGAAAATGTGCATGAATCCTACACTGAAATGGTGTGCTGTCTTATTAGAATAGAATACGTGGACATCTATAAGTACCTAGGTGTCTGGCTAGACTGTAAACTCTCCTTCCAGACTCATATCAAACATCTCCAATCCAAAATCAAATCTAGAGTCGGCTTTCTATTTCGCAACAAAGCCTCCTTCACTTACGCCGCCAAACTTACCCTAGTAAAACTGACTATCCTACGGATCCTCGACTTCGGCGATGTCATCTACAAAATAGCTTCCAATACTCTACTCAGCAAACTGGGTGCAGTTTATCACAGTGCCATCCGTTTTGTTACTAAAGCACCTATTTTTTATACCACCCACCACTGCGACCTGTATGCTCTAGTCGGCTGGCCCTTGCTACATATTCATCGCCAGACCCACTGGTTCCAGGTCATCTACAAGTCCATGCTAGGTAAAGCTCCGCCTTATCTCAGTTCACTGGTCACGATGGCAACACCCACCCGTAGCACGTGCTCCAGCAGGTGTATCTCACTGATCATCCCTAAAGCCAACATCTCATTTGGCCGCCTTTCCTTCCAGTTCTCTGCTGTCTGTGACTGGAACGAATTGCAAAAATCGTTGAAGTTGGAGACATTTATCTCCCTCAACAACTTTAAACATCTGCTATCTGAGCAGCAATCCGATCGCTGCAGCTGTACATAGTCCATCGGTAAATAGCCCACCCAATTTACCTACCTCATCCCCATACTGTTTTTATTTATTTACTTCTCTGCTCTTTCGCACACCAGTATCTCTAGCTGCACATGACCATCTGATCATTTATCACTCCAGTGTTAATCTGCTAAATTGTAATTATTCGCCTACCTCCTCATGCCTTTTGCACACAATGTATATCGACTTTTTTTTCTACTGTGTTATTGACTTGTTTATTGTTTACTCCATGTGTAACTATGTGTTGTTGTCTGTTCACACTGCTATGCTTTATCTTGGCCAGGTCGCAGTTGTAAATGAGAACGTGTTCTCAACTAGCCTACCTGGTTAAATAAAGGTTAATATTAGTATATTGTTATCATATGGCAACATAATTAGATATTGTACATAATATTAGAATCAAAATACATTGTTGTTTCAATTTAATTTCACATATATTTAATTCTTTCCAATTTCATTAAATGTTTGTGACATGTAATCTTCTGGTTCAACCATCATGCATAATAAGCATTAGCAAAAGGGGGAACATATTGGGTGTACGCTGATAAGCCGTAGAAAGGATATATTCAATTTACAAGACCTCTTAAAAAATATGAACATTTGTTCATAAGAAAGGCCAGGGATCAAAGTCATAATTCAGACCAGTAGATGTCAACGTCGGCAACATTTGCCAGACTAACTTAATTTATTTCCTGTTGCGTTGACACATTTCTCTGGGGTTCTTTTACTTCAATGGACATGGCACCCTTTTACTACACCTCGCCCAACACCTTTATAAAAATACTTTCAAGTACAGTACTTTGACACATAACTGAAATCCCAAAATGTCTCCAGGGGCTTTGCGCGGTAGTTTAAGACACACAGACACCTAGAGTTTTGGATTTAGTCTTCACATTAGAGAACGAGTGAGCAAATGATTCACCTCCAACCAAAACATTCCTCTATCCACTCAGTCACACCAGACAAACAACAAAGTGAACTAACTTAATGACCAAAGCTCTGAGTTGCCCTGCTTTTCTTTTCTTTTGTTCTGTCTTTCATTCTTTCTCTTCTCTTCCAGGTTATCTTTCTCTCCGACTCTATCCAGACTCCTTTGGTGGTGAAAGCAGGTAATCTTGAGTAAACATACTCATATCGTCCACAGAAAGCATGCAGTGGCCCTCTTTGTGTTGCTATCAGTTGTTTAAAGAGGTTTTGTGCTGTAATGGCGTGGTCAGGCCGGGCAGGCGGTGCCAGGAGGCTTTGAAGTACCAGCCGGTTGCTCAGACCCACCTGGGCACCTGAAGACCCGGTGACCAAACTGGACACTGAGTACGGACCTCTGCAAAACTGTTGCCACTCTAATAATAGTACTGATGACCAGGCGACCTGACTGGGTACAGGATAAACACACCGTAAACTTGTTCAACTGGAGTCTCTATCATAATTGTTTAAAAAATATATATATTTCACCTTTATTTAACTAGGCAAGTCAGTTAAGAACAAATTCCTATTTACAATAACGGCCTACCCCAGCCAAACTCTCCCCTAACCCAGATGATACTGGGCCAATTGTGCGCCACCGTATGGGACTCCCGATCACGGCCGGTTGTGATAAAGCCCAGGATTGAACCTGGGTCTGTAGTGACGCCTCAAGCACTGCGATGCACTTAGAGCACTGTGCCACTCAGGATCCACCCGGTTCCATATTCAATAGGATGTGAACTATTGTCTTTTAACGGTTTCACTCAATTCATTCTAATCAACCTAATAATTATGACACACCCTTCGCTATTGTCATCGGTTGCACTAATTGCACTGTTTGTCTACATAACCTGGTTCAAGCATTCATGACATTACCCCGAAGAAGGCACAGTGATGCCAAAACGTTGGTGGTTTACCCAATAAATTACTGGGAGTTTATATATAGAGTGTGCGACTCTCTTTAGTGTCCGACAAAACGTGTCGGATCCTTAAGGGCTGTACAAATAAATAAATGCTGCCGACGTATCATTACTCAGTTAGTAGAGGCTATAATGTTGTAATGCGCTGTGTAACTTTAACAGTCTAGCAAAAACATCTAGACATGATCATTTTGCAGTAGTGTGTGTGTCGTTGGGGTGGGGGTTTAAGTGGACTTGTTGTAGATGATGATTTCCATTTTCCTTCGACACTTGTAAGCCCATCATCTTGGCAGCGAGCAGAAATGTGTTTGGAAGGGTCATGATGGGAGGCACACGTGAAAATAGCAAGACGTGGAGATTCTGAGAGGTTGGAGAACTTGACAATTAAATCTGACAAAGGTGATCATCGTGAATACGCTGTGAGCAGCAAAATGAGTGCTGGCACTTGAAGCGTGGAGCATTCTTGACACCCTGTGTAGTGTTGTTAAGGGTTTCTTTATCCATTTAGAGGTTCATTGGCATGTTAGCTGAGGCGTACTGATTGGAGTCACGTCGTTAGTCCGTATGTGTTTCACCTGTGCTGGCCCAGCTGGTATTTAGGACCTGCTGTCCCAGTGCATCAGTTGGAGACTTTGGGAGAGCTACACCTCATGTTAGCTCTTCCACTTCAGTTAACCCAAAATAAGCTTAAGTTTTGTGTTTTCCCCTGTTTGTTTTGCTCCAATATTCATTTTTTAATCCCCTTCCAAAATTGTTGTGCGTTGTTTTCTTTCAGTTTGTCTTCTGAGGCTGGATATAAGTTACAAAGGTGAATCCGCTTATCATTGTGACACAGACCTCAAAGTGGCATCTGCCCAGTGAAAAGCAGTAATCAAAGAGTCAATAGATACTGCTTTGGTGGAGGAGGAATTCCTCCCGGAGAGGGTGGATAATGAAAAGAGTGCTACGGGTAGTAGAGTACATCCTTTAGACATGTGGCTGCGGGAGGTAGGACTGCAGGCAGAATTATAGCAACAGGTCGAGGAAAGGAAATTAGAGTTCAGGGAACAAGGAACTTGAGTTCAAAACAAAGAAAAGGGAAATGAACGTGCAGCCTGACTAGAATCAAGTGATGTATATTTTACTGTTTTGAGCGGTCCTTAGAATGGCTGCACAATATTCGGTCACTGCTCCGCCAAAGTGTTCATGTGGGAGAAGCTCAGAAAGTGTTGGTCGAGTTGGTCCCGGGCTGACGAGTCGGTCCCGGGCTGACGAGTCGGTCCCGGGCTGACGAGTCGGTCCCGGGCTGACGAGTCGGTCCCGGGCTGACGAGTCGGTCCCGGAGGCATACAGACGACAGTTCCATAAGTTCCAAAGGAGCAAGGATGTCTTTTTGATCGGTGGTGTGCTTCTCAATAGGTCAAGGACTTTCAGGATTTAAAGACACTCATGCAACTCTAGCAGTTCAAGAGTGGCCTTCATTTATGAGCGATATTTAGAAAGCTGCAGTCCTTGCAGATGAGTCTTTGTTGACACATAAAACACATCGTCCAAACAAAACACACAGTCGTTATCCCTACACACAAAATATCCAGAGAAGTCACCTCGGACTACAAGGTTGTAGTCTTCTCCCCCAGGGTCCAAAGACAGGGATTGGCAGAATGCTGGTTGTTCATATCTGCCAGGTTGTCATTACTGCCACGAGAAAGGCCATATCGTCTCTGTGTCCTAAGTTGAAATGAGAGAGATAAAAAATCATAAATAATAATTTCATGTTCTTCCGGGAGCCCGCCAGCCCATTATCTCACTGGTTGGGACTGGTTTATCTCCTAACCAAGATTTTGGATCAGTTTGTATGAACCCTTTGTTTCAGACAGGTTTGTGTGTCTGCAGAGGGGTGATGCTATTAAGCAGCTGGTGAAGAGACACTGGGGCATCCCAGTCCTTCATTTTGGAGGGTGTTTTGCCTTTGTCTGATACTTCAACAACCGGTGACAGTGTGTTAGTTCAAGGTGTGGATATGGGTCGAATGTACGTTCCTTTGTATAATGTGGAACTTCGAGTCTGATCTGGTTTCTGGTCCCGTGGTCTTTTGAGTGAGGCCTACCCTACCTGTAAAGGGGGTCTCATTAATTTGGGGGAATCGACTTGGCTGGAGGGCCAGCGTGGAGGAACCTGATGCTGTTACACATGCTCATGTCTAAGAAGATTGTAGAGCGCAAGTATAGTGTTGAGGAGGATGTCAGCGATTCCACCATGTTTGATCTGTCTGAGACGTTTGTGTGGTGCCGATTTTGGTAAATCTCCTCAGTTGACCTTTTTTTGAAGACCCCTAAGGACCTCTGAAAGAAGAGAGGATCACTACCAGTTGACAATTCGACGACTAGGAAGCACCTGATTGCTGACAAGAGTAAGGACGCTTCTCTCTCCCCTCTTTTTGCTGAGATACATCCAGAGTTTTATGAAGTTTGTGTGGGTTACTTTGACAGAGATTGTGTTCTGATGAGGAAATGGCATTCTCACGCCACTTCTGGGCAAGACATTTTGACTAGTGTATCTACAATTTTTGTTCCAGTTACACTTTGACAAGAGATACTGGGGTTGGCTTGTCATGGTAGTATGGCAGGCCATCTTGGGGTCAACAAGACCTATGACCGTAACTTGCGTAACTTCTTCTGGCCTGGTCTGAAACAGGATGTTGTGGTGGACTCAGTCAATCAATAAAATGTATTTATTTACAGCCCTTTTGACATTATCAGATGTCACAAAGTGCTCATACAATGATTATTTAATATTAATATCTCTACCATAAGCCGCCTCCAACGTCTTTTTAGAGAATTTGGCAGTACGTCCAACCGACCTCACAACTGCAGACCAGGTATAACCACGCCAGCCCAGGACCTCTACATCCAGCTTCTACACCTGCGGGATGATCTGAGACCAGCCACTTGAACAGCTGATGAAACTGTTGGTTTGCAAAACCAAATCATTTCTTCCCAAACTGTCAGAAACCCTCTCAGGGGAGCTTATCTGCGTGATCGTCGTCCTCGCCAGGATCTTGACCTGACTGCAGTTCTGCGCCATAACCGACTTCAGTGGGCAAATGCTCACCTTCAAAGGCCACTGGCACGCTGGAGAAGTGTGCGCTTCACAGCCTAATCCTGGTTTCAACTGTACCGGGCAGATGGCACCGCCTCGTGGAGGGGTGCGGTTTGCTGATGTCAATGCGGTGAACAGAGTGCCCATGGTGGCGGTGGGGTTATGGTATGGGCAGGCATGAGCTACGGACAATAAACACAATTGCATTTTGTCTATGGTAATTTGAAAGCACAGATTTAAATCCACCTCCATCAACTCATGTTTCAGCATGATAATGCACGGCCCCATGTCGCAAGGATCTGTACACAATTCCTGGAAGCTGAAACTGCCCCAGTTCTTCCATGGCCTGCATAATCATAAGACATGTCACTCATTTAGCATGTTTGGGATGCTCTGGATCGACATGTACGACAGCGTGTTCCAGTTCCCGCCAATATCCAGCAATTTGGCAGCGCCATTGAAAATTGAGTGGGACAACATTCCACAGGCCACAATCAACAGCCTGATCGACTCTATGTGAATGAGCGGTATGAGTTAAATGGTGGTCACACCAGATACGGACTGGTTTTCTGATCCACGCCCTTGCCTTTTTTCATGATATCCGTGACCAACAGATGCATATCTCTATTCCCAGTCATGTGGAATTCATAGATGAGGGGCTAATGAATTGATTTCAATCGACTGTTTTCCTTATATGCACTGTAACTCAGTCAAAATCGTTGAAATTGTTGCACGTTGCGTTTAGTATTTCTATTCACTCGAACTTCCAATATCAAACAACAAGAAGTCAGCCATTAATTTCAACGATGATTGATGACTTAACTAGACAACGGGAAGACTGCATGCTCAAAGGTTAAACGCGGTGGATTGGTGTTATTGTATTGGTAGACCATTCATCGACACCTAGCTAATGCTTTTGCATCTTTGAGTGGGGTGAAGCCGTGTGGCCAGGGCAAGCAAGACATGGGATGCGGATCAAAATGACATAGCTAACGAATGATTGCAAAATGCCTCTCGCTTGCAACAAGTTTAGGATAGGATATCGATTGCTTTTCTATCTACAAATCAAACAAATTCTGAACTGCTGAAATTACTATAATACTGTTAATATATTTTGATCACTTTTCATGTCATTTTGGCCAGCACTACGCAGCTGATTCAAATAATCAAAGCTTGATGACGAGTTCATTATATGAATCAGCTGCATAGTGCCATGGCAAGAACCAAAATGTTCCCCCCTTGGTGTCCCTAGGACCGAGTTTGGGAAACGCTGCCTTAAACCATAGAGAAAAAAACAGCTGTGTCATGTCAACATGTTATAAAGTCCTACTTTTCCCATTGCGATCAGTCAGAGAGGTCGGTGGAAACAGGTAGTGAGTGATCAGCTGCCTGTGGCCACTGCAGTCACTATTGTCTTCCTTGAGAGGGAAGCCCAATACTCCCTGTGTGAGTAACTCAGGAAAATAAACCTTGATGACTTTTTGGCACACTTGTCTCCAGAGGAAAAAGGCGACATTGCTGCACTGCTTTTAGAACATCGGGGTTTATTCTCAGGTGTGCCTACTCAGACAAATATACTAGGGCATTATATTGACGTTTGCCCCAATCAAACAGCGTGCCTATCGACTGAATCCTGAAAAGAGAGAGAAACTCCACAGTGAGGAGTTCATGCTTGAGCATGGTATTCCACAACATGGCAACAGTCCATGGAGTTCACCCTGTATATTAGTACCTAAAGTGGATGGGTTTCTCCGGTTTGTTTTTCCGATTTTCGCAAACTCAATTCCGTTACTATGTCAGACTCCGTACCCTTTGCCTGGGGTCGATGATTGTGTGGACCGTGTTGACGCTGCTAAGTATGTTAGCAGGTTTGATCTGCTGAACGGGTATTGGCAGGTTCCTCCAACCGAGTGTGCCAAAGAGCTGTCTGCTTTCGTCACTCCTGATGGTTTGTTTTCCTGTGTGTGTGTGTGTGTGTGTGTGTGTGTGTGTGTGTGTGTGTGTGTGTGTGTGTGTGTGTGTGTGTGTGTGTGTGTGTGTGTGTGTGTGTGTGTGTGTGTGTGTGTGTGTGTGTGTGTGTGTGTGTGTGTGTGTGTGTTGTATGACACTGTTGATATTGGTTTATTTCTGTGAGCAACCATTTTTGTGACCGTACCTTCTTGAAGAAATGCTTTGGGTTTGGTCGATTGTTCTGAATGGTATCTGTTGAGTTTAAACACAGGTGAGTTAATACATGTGACAATATTCCCTTTTTTTCCTCAATTGGTTTGAGGTCCAGGCAGTTTATTGGCAGTGCTCTGTCATAAGGTGACTGTCTTTAAGTAAAGTAATTTGTGTTTCTAAAACTCAATTTATGTAAATGCTGCGGCTAACTGTGTTCTTTCCTACCATCAGAGGTACAGTACTGTTTGTCTCCGTTTTTGGTCCTCTTGTAAAACTTGGTCAGCTGAATCTCTGAAAGCACTGTTGTATTTTAGAAAAGTATCTACTGGAAGTAACAGATCTAAGAAGTAGTTTTGGTGTAACTCTTGTTTGTGTCAAACGAGAACCTAATTCTCTAAGCTTTGTTAAACGTTGCTGATCTGTCTGTACTGTTTCCCTTTTAATGTGCCTAGAACCTGTAATGTTCACTGTTACAATTGTAATAAAACGTTTAGATTTTTGCTAAGGTGTTGTCTGGTCTATTGCATTGCTCAGAACTGTTGACCCAACTTAATAGGTGGCCTGGAGCTGACTGGCTGGCACCCTAATCTCAGAGCATTTCATATGATTCTGTACGTAAATCCGCTGCACTCCAATTAGTACGATATGTTTTGTTTGGTATGTATTCATTTGTGGATGTCCCGGAAGACTTCCAGTCTGTGCTAGCAAAACAGTCCTGTAGCTTAGCATCTGCTTCATCTGACCACTTTCTTATAGACCGAGTCACTGATGCTTCCTGCTTTAGATTTGCTTGTAAGCAGGGATCAGGAGGAAAACATGATGGTCAGATTTGCCAAATGGAGCGAGAGCTTTGTACGCCTCTCTGTGTGTGGAGTAAAGGTGGTCCAGTTGTTTTCCCTTCTGGTTGCACATTTAACATGCTGACAGAAATGAGGTAAAACTGATTTGAATTTCACTGCGTTAAAGTCGCCGGCCACAAGGAGCGCCACCTCTGGATGAGCGTTTTCCTGTTTGCTTATGGCGGAATACAGGTCGTTTATTAGTTACTTCCAGAACCACTTTGGAACCGCTTTCTGTTTTGGTTGTCGAAGTGACTTTGTTAGTTCCCTTTTCTGTAAGTGACAATATTTTGGGTTTGTCCTTTGGGAATGTTACTAGTTCTGTACGATCATCCCAAATTAAATATATCTTATTTACAGTAAGAATCAGATCCCCTGTTTTTACTTTTCATTAAGGATAATTGGAATTTAATCTTAATGGAATTTGAAATGGAATTGACCCCAACCCTACCTCTGTGTGCCTCCAAGGGTGTGTTGGGTTCCCCTATCTCTGAATACTGAGGTGAACAGCCTTACAGCCACTTCTAGTCTGCCACACAGACAAGACAAGACCGAGGAGTAGCTAGCCACTACTGTGCACACAGCTACACGGATCCCCAAGAACTGCTGCTGATTTCTCCCGTACTAAAACGTGTAATTTTCAAATTTCCTCACAGAGCGTTCGGCCCTCCGCCAATTAGCACAGGGCTCTGACCTCCGATAAAAACACAACCACACACCCTGAGACTGAGATACAGCCACGTGAAGCTCCGGCGGAGGATTCTAATCAGCCATTCACTCATTTGACTCACTCTGAGTCGTTCTACATTCAGCCATCAAATTATCATAGCTATACATAATGCATCTACCTGAGGTGGAATAATGATTCAGATGTATTATTCCCTCTCTCCGGCATTGAAAGTGTGATTATAGTTACATTAATTTTGTACCGTTAGACTTGACTTAATAAGAATAGGATGTATTTTCTCTCTGTATAATCACCATCTCTCTCTTGGGCTCGATATCTTTGGCTGTCGCTTGTCCCCAATTCAGTCTTTTGGAAGAGAATACAGATGCATGTCAATAAAACTGCCAGAGCTCAATTAAATGATCAAATTGGCATTAGTAGGGTAGTAGGGGGTTTAGGCGTTTATTCGCCTAAGCATGACATTCATTCACATACCAAATGTTTTATCTAAACATAGCTTTTTTTTGTGTGTCAGCAATTAGACATTGTTCTAAGGTGGGGCTAGTTACCCCCTAGTACCCTGCTGTACAACTAAACTCCTACTACTACCCCACCACTATTATGTAATACCCAATCTATCCATAAGGGGGTGGGGTCACACCAAAGTGCCACCACCATGCAGTGACCTTATCCCAGAAGAAAGCTGCACATTTAGGTAGCCTGGGAACGGGATGATCAAAGAAGGATACTAGCAACCTCCATAATAACTATGCCTATTTGTAAGTGATAGTGGAAACTAAAACATAGATATTACAAAAGTACACTTTTGTTCCCTTCCCTGTTCTACTTCTAAATTCCCTCCCTCTTCTGCTCTGGCCTGCTGTTTTAGCTAGCCTTTATCCAGGCAGAGTTGCAAAAAGGGGCTCTGGTAGCATTGTTCAATTGAACCTTGAGAGGGTCAGAGGTCAAGAATATGATCAAGCACATCATCGGTGGTCTGAGATGAGGCTCTGGAAACTCTGTCTATATGCAGTAACATTTCATCAGGATCGTTTTTGAGCTCTGTGTGTTTCCATACGTGCATTTCTTGTCATATTTCATCCGTCTTGTGTGTTGTGACCATTTTGTAAAATGCGCTTTAAAATCGAATAAGCTTAAACCTTTGATGTCTGTAACCACGTTTCCACAGTTCCAGAGTCCTACCGTATAAAAAATGGCTGAGGGCTGTAATGGAAACAGGTAGTTTCGGTACAATTATATAAATGCTAACAGATCATTTATTTGTTCGACATGGTGGTAAAATGAATTATGCAAGAAATGGTTTTAGGCACAAATATTAATATAATAATAATAATATCATATCGAAGTAAACTTGGAGTCACGTGATGATATGGTGTGTTGTCCTCCCACTATGACTCGGTGAAACCATGTAGTTTATTAGGCTACAGATAAAATCAAAGATGATGAACTTACCAGGGCGGTAATGCTCGTTTCCAATAAATATCTAGGGTCTTATCCTGGTTACATGATGCTCAGTGTTTGACTGCAGTTTGACAAATCCAAATATTCTAGCTCTTTTCCATAATAATTCCATAATAATCTCATCGTGTAGACTAGCCTACCTGCACTGTATCTGCAAGCTGTTGGCTACAGAGAGCATGGGCCAAGACCAGAGTAGGAACGTTTGTTACGTAAACGCAACAGTTTGTGACAAAACTATCTGTAGAGTTGAAAATACGATGGAAACACACTGAACTTTAGTTTTTATAAAGTACATGAAAACTTAAGAGAAAAAGTATATTTTGTGTACTAAGTCATCATGTATTGACTTTTATCCGATGGGTGGATACACGACGCTGGTTCGAAAATGCGCTTATTTTCTTCATGCCGATTTTAGATTATTTGCATGAAAATCTGTCGCCAATTGGATGGAAATCTCGTTTATGTGTGACAGTGTGTGTGTGCATACTTGCGGACATGTATGTGCATATGTGTGCGACGTGTGTCTCTCTGTGTGTGTGTGTAGAACGCACATCTCTCTCTGTCTACCCTCTGTGCACCTTACCAGGCAGCTCATGGCCTCCTCCTTTCATTGCTAAGAAACCCTCTATTCTGTGGTATTAATCAGAGCTGAGGCTCCGGGAGGCCAGCCAAGCCTCTCATCCTCCTCATTCATCCTTACAGGGCTGCTGCTCTGCTCTGCTCTCTCTCCTCTCATCCACAGACGTGGTAATTAACCATCAGACCACAGATGGGATCGATTTTTACCCTACCTTCCCCCTCCGTCTCGTCTCTCTCTTTCGCTCTCGGTTCTCGGTCTCTCTCTCACTCACTCTTTGTTGCGTTCTCTCTCTCCTCTTCCTCTCTCTCTCTCTCTCTCTCTCCTCTTACTCTCTCTCTCTCTCTCTCTCTTGCTCTTCCTCTTTCCCTCTGTGCAGCTTCTTTTCCTACACCCTTCTCCTCTCATACACAAGTCCCATAATTGCACTGGAACTGTGCCAGCCAGTCTCAGACTACAGGCCCCTCACCTGCCCCTCACCTCTTCCTCGCCCCCCTGCCCTCCCCCACCTCTTTGCTCCCCCCCTGCCCCTCCTCAGTCCTATCTCCTCCCTCTCTGTTTTTCCCTCACCACCTTTTCCTTACCTCTCCCCTCAGCCCCTCTCCCCCCTCAGTCTGTCGTCTCATCTGCTCCATACGTTATTAGTGGCAGAGCCATTGCGGATTAACTAAAGAGACAAGAGATTGATTTCTGTGTCTGTCGATACAGTGGCAAGAAAAAGTATGTGAACCCTTTGGAATTATTTGGACTTCTGCATATATTGGTCCTAAAATGTGATCTGATCTTCATCTAAGTCACAACAATAGACAAACACGGTCTGCTTAAACTAATAACACACAAACAGTTATATGTTTTCATGTCTTCATTGAACACACCGTATAAACATTCACAGTGCAGGGTGGGAAAAGTATGTGAACCCTTGGATTTAATAACTGGCTGAACCTTCTTTGGCAGCAATAACCTCAACCAAACATTTTCTGTGGTTGCGGATTAGACCTGCATAACGGTCAGGATAAATTTTGGACCATTCCTCTTTACAAAACTTTTTCAGTTCAGCAATATTCTTGGGATGTCTGGTGTAAACCGCTCTCTTGAGGTCATGCCTCAGCATCTCAATCGGGTTGAGGTCAAGACTCTGACTGGACCACTCCAGAAGACGTATTTTCTTCTGTTAAAGTCATTCTGTTGTTGATTGACTTATTTGTTTTGGGTCGTTGTACTGTTGCATCACCCAACTTCTGTTGAGCTTCAATTGGCAGACAGTTAGCCTTACATTCTCCAGCATAATGTCTTGATAAAGTTGGGAATTCATTTTTCCGTCGATGATAGCAAGCTCTCCAGGCCCTGAGGCAGCAAAGCAACCCCAAACCATGATGCTCCCACCACCATACTTTACAGTGGGGACGATGTTTTGATGTTGGTGTGCTGTGCTTTTTTTTTTCTCCACACATAGCGTTGCGTGTTCCTTCCAAACAAGTCAACTGTAGTTTCATCTGTCCACAGAATATTTTGCCAGTTCCGCTGTGGAACATCCAGATGCTCTTTTGCGAACTTCAGACGCGCAGCAATGGATTTTTTCGGAGAGCCGTGGCTTCTTCCATGGTGCCCTTCCATGAACAACAATTCTTAATTTTGGGTCTTCTGAGATCTCTTTTGTTTGAGGCACGGCTCACATCAGGCAATGCCTCTTGTGAATAGCAAACTCCAATTTTGTGAGTGTTTTTTTACAGGGCAGGGCAGCTCTTACCAACTTCTCCAATCTCGTCTAATTGATTGGGCTCCAGGTTAGCTGACTCCTGACTCCAATTAGCTTGTGGAGAAGTCATTAGCCTAGGGGGTCACATACTTTATCCAACCTACACTGTGAATGTTTAAATGATGTATTCAATATAGACAAGAAAAATACAATAATTTGTGTGTTATTAGTTTAAGCACACTGAGTTTGCCTATTGATGTGACTTAGATGAAGATCAGATCTAATTTGATCCAGATGATTCCAAAGGGTTCATATAGTACAATTGAAGGTGTGTGTGTGCGTGCGTGCGTGAAATCAAATTCAAAATAAAAAATTGAATCAAAGTTTATTGGTCGGGTACACAGATGTTAACGCAGGTGCAGTGAAATGCTTGTGTTTCCAGCTCCAACAGTGCAGTAATATCTAGCAATACAAAAATACACATATTGTCCAGAAAAATAATGAATTCAGCAGTATTCAATGACTATGTACATAGGGCAGCAGTCTCTAAGGTGCAGGGTTGAGTACCGGGTGGTAGCCGGCTACAACAGTGTCTAAAGTTCAGAGCAGGGTACTGAGCGGAGGCTGGCTGGAGGTGACTGTTTAACAGTCTAATGGCTTGGAGATAGAAGCTGTTTCTCAATCTCTCGGTCCCAGCTTTGACGCACCTGTTCTCTAATAATAGAGAGAGAGACTGATTTCAAGGATTTGAAAGGGATGCATGCGTAGGTGAGTTTGTGTGTGGGTGTCCTGAAGTGTATATGCATGTCTGTACGAGAGGGTTTGAGACGAGGGTTTGAGACGAGGGTTTGCTAATTTGCTATGTGAAACCCCACATGAGCCTCTGCTCTTGCTCTCTTTCAACAAAGTCATATGTTCACTTATTTCAATGCCTTCTCTCTACTGTACTTTATTCTAGAGGGGGAAAGAACGATTTCTGTGACATTTTAATCTCAAATTCTAATCTATCAGAACAATTGTCACTATAAATAACCCAGTTTTGTGTAAAGTGGCCTCTATTTCACCACTCTGTGTAAAAAGCCTTCCATTTGTTATTGACAGTGCTGTGTGTGTGTGTGTGTGTGTGTGTGTGTGTGTGTGTGTGTGTGTGTGTGTGTGTGTGTGTGTGTGTGTGTGTGTGTGTGTTGCTAGTGATAGCGTGGCTCCGGCATGGCTATATACTGTGTGTCAGCGAGTTTACAGTGGTAGTGGCTTGGCTGGGAGATTAACATCTATGTCAGAGATAGCTAGCATGTGCATTTGTTGTGGGGGAGAAAGTGTGTGTATGCATGTGCGTGGGGGTAGATGGGGAGAAAAGTAAGAGAGGAGAGTGGAGTTCTCTTCAGGACTGTACTGCCTGCCTGTCTGTTTGTAATCACGGGCCTCCATCTACATGGCGCAAGAGGCAGTGTCAGCTGGGCACCCTATATCCTATATAGTGCACTACTTTTGATCAGGGCCCATAGGGCTCTAATCAAAAGTAGTGGGCTACATAGAGAATAGGGGGGACTCTCCTCAATGCTCAAAGGGTGACCTGTAAACGGTGGCAGTTATTTCCATAAGAGTGTCTATCCCAGATTGCTGACCTAATGGTAGTATTTGTGCCAATGTGTTTTGTATGTCTGTATGCTAAGATTACAGTGCGAGGCATTGTGGTTTTCTGAATGATTTCTGAATGATTTCTTTGGGTTGTCAGATAAGTATTAGTTACACCAGAAAGGCTAATTGTGTTATCCATCTTGTGTGTAATGGTTAGTGCCACGGTGGGGAAGCCACATCTTCTCATTCCATAACCAAGGAGACCGTATATTAACTGTAAATTCTTTATAGAAATAAACTGTGTCCACAATATTTTCCAAAATGTGTACATATTGTGATTTCTCGTCTATTTGTTAAACTGTGAAACCAATAGTTAAAATCATCTTTGTGTGTGAACAGGTGCATAGCACTAGTGTAGTATTATGGCTGCTGGTGTGTGTTCTGGGGTATGGTATGGTCTGTGTGTGTGTGAACAGGTGCATAGCACTAGTGTAGTATTATGGCTGCTGGTGTGTGTTCTGGGGTATGGTATGGTCTGTGTGTGTGTGAACAGGTGCATAGCACTAGTGTAGTACATATGGCTGCTGGTTTGTGTTCTGGGGTATGGTCTGTGTGTGTGTGTGTGTGTGTGTGTGTGTTTGAACATTGTGTAGGTAGTGGCCCGTCAGTATACATCCCTCTCTAAGGGCCCAGCTGTCAGCCCAGCCCAGCCATACCGCCATAGCAGCAGTCTCGGAGAGTGAGACCTCATTGTGGTGTGATTTCCTCCTTCTCCTAGCAGATGGAGTGTTTTTGTCGCAGTGAGGCGAGGCGAGGCGAAGAGAGCGAGGCCACTGTGATTGCCTCTTGGACAGCGGTGTCAGCCGAGGATAATGCCGCTGCCGCCCTCCCAGGAACAGAACAGGATCAACACAATCCAATTTCTTTTTCTTCAACCAAAATGGAATAATTTTACAGTGAAAACCCTGGTTGTCTGGGCTGGAGGTCGGTATCTTACCACAGAGAGAGAGAGAGAGAGAGAAAATGATATATATATATATATATACCAGAGTTAAAAAACAACCATTATGACAAAAATTGGGGAAAAGATATGGGTCATCAGCTTCACCCCGACGCCCAACAAAATAGCACCAACTACCACTTATCACAAACAGAAGGAATCTTTAAGCATCAATCATTTGACTCCTCGGCTGGCTGTGGCCTGGCATCTATAGCCTCAGGAAGATAAACCATAGTCAAGAAACAACCATTATGGCAAGAATTGGGAGAGCCAATTGCCGTTCAAATTCACCCTCATGCCCCGCCAAACTAGCAACCACCAGAAACAACACCGGTGTAATCTAAACAGAAATGTTTGGCTACAGAGATGTGTTCAACTTCAGCACCCCACCAAACTACCACAAAACACACAGGAGGACTTCAAATATATGTTGCTGCCACAGGCTCTGAGGGTTCAATGGAATGGGGATAAAGGCTAGCAATCTCCCAAAACAGACAGTCAATGCACTTCAAAACAACAGATGAAAGATGAGGCTGAAAGATTAGAGATTGAGAGTGTGGGGGGTGTGGGGGAGGGGGATTTATAGGGACTCCATAAGAACAGCCAGTGGTGGGAGTAGTGTAGCTAGTAGTGGGTAACCTGATCTGTAGAATCACAATGACCCTTCAGCAAAGTGTACTGCCTGCCCACCTGAGTGAGGGTGACTAGCCGGCTGGCTGTCCTTACCTTTCCAAAGGGTTGAGAGCATCTTGTAGGAAAAAGGGGGGCTAAGAATGATTTGGAGAGCTGTGACATCTTGTGACTCCATATTCTTGCATCACGGCCAGGTAGAGGACTCTCCTGGCTGTGACCTGCTTTTCCACTCTCTTCCCCTCTCTTACCACAGATATGTGCTGTACCATGAGCAATTCAGTCAATGTCCAGCACGTGCAGATGTTATGGAAAGTGTGACTTCAAGTATTACAGTGTGAAGAATGAATTGTACATGTAGATGACCACCAGGGCCTATATATAGTGCAGTATATAGTAGAATGAACAGAGACAGGTGAGAGAGGATTACGGAGGGGAGTGAATGAGGTGAGGGGAACGGTTGCTGTCAAACGGGGGGTTGGGAGGTTGGGTGATGGAGGTTGGGGGTTAAAAACACTCCAGGCCACTCTGGAACATCTAAAACGAGATAGAAAGTATGTAGAAATTATAATGGGCCTATACGTTTTCAAATAACTGCCCTTTTTCTTGACCTGCAAATTGCTTTTAATTAACAAATTGACCTGGAAAAAATCTGGACGGCCCTCGGCTGAATTTTGAATTCCCAATGTGGCCCTGGAGCCAAAATGATTGCCCACCCCTGCACTAGGCTGTGTCTGGTACAATGAATTGGGGAGGGGGTTGGTCGGGACTAAGTCTCTCATCAGCATCCAGCTCAGGTGCTGGGCCCATGCACTAACTATGCCCTGACTTGATTGTAATTGCCTGAATTCGGTTCCCGCTGATCCATCCTGGCAATATCACAGGCACATGTTGACTGGGGGCTGCAGCAGCAGGCAGAGAGGACCACAAGGAGCAGCTGGCTGGCTGGCTGGCTGGCTGGCTCTCTCCACCCCCCACCACCCCAGTGGGTCAGGTCAGAGGTGTAAGCTCCTCTCAGTATGTGTGATTTAAAACAAAAGATGTACAACAAACTGTACACACATTCACATACAAAGTGATGATGCTGTGTGTATAGGTATTTGGTACAGCATCTATAGCGGCATCAGATGTATTTAATACAGATCATCTGAATGGCAAGCATTGCCGTGCTATCTGTTTAGAAGTTTAGTTTGTTCAATTCAATCTTCAATGCTCTCGAAGACTATTAGATTGTGAGGCAGTTGAGAGGCATGAACACATTCACAGCAGCAATACACATCATGGGAGGTTATGTCCTTGCTCTGACAATGGCTTTGGGAATGAAAATGGGTCAATGTCCATAAAGAGAAATTCCTATTAAACTCTCTAGGCAGCCTTAACGCTGTGCAATGAACTGTTGGAGCATCAATTATGGTTAACACGTTTTGGAAACTGAAATATAGTAAAGTAATCATTTTTGCACACTGCATGCATATAAACCCTTCTACACTTAAAATAAAGATAACTCGTTCTATCATTGAGTGGTTTGAACAATGGTTATTTGGTCATCTTTTGTCTTTATGTGTCATTTGTGAGTGAGTGGCAGCTGTGAATGAATATCCCCCCGATCCACAAAAAGTCCCCCAAAAAAATGATGAATCCACATAGCGATGACAGAATTGGACGTGACATTGGATTTGGTTCTGTAGGTTTCTTTCCCCTTACAGGCATGGCTGTGGAACGTGGTTCCTTTGAGCCGGGTCCTGATCAACAGGGTTAACTTTTCGAAGTAGTCCCTCGTGCTGCACTCCACACCCTGTGATAATAGTTCCTAGCACGTAATGAAGACCCGGCTGGTAACCAACAGGTGGTCCTTTTAAAGACCCAGATCCTGCAGCACTCAGGACCCCAGGAAAAAAAAACCTGCCATGGCAAAATGTGTCAGAATCTAATGTTCTGCAGAATGAAAAGGCTGTTTTCTCCCCTTTGTCCCCGGCCAGAGATTCAGCCTTGTTCCTCATTGTTCAGGACACAAACGAGCAACAGTCTTTTTTTGACACGGAGCCGCGGGCTGAATGACGACTGGAGCTGACTAGTCACATGAAAAACCTTTCTCTATGGAGGGTCCGAGCCCATTAAGAGTTGGGGAGTTATGAATGGCTATGAATAACTCCTCCCTGGCCTTGATATCATGTAGGGAGACCTTGACACAAGACAAGCATAAACCTCCCAGGCTTTTAACAAGGTTCCCAGATAGACAATCACAGAACTAGAAATAGTCCGAGAGAGGGAGAGGGAGAGATTGACAGGCAAACAGAGACAGGGAGGGAGCATTGCGTCGGTGTGGAAGTGGCTCTGTAGTCTTCTAGAAGGCCATACTGTGCTCACCCACCCATGGACTAATAGGCTATTTACTGACACTAACGTTGTTGACTTTATTCCTTATTGAACCAAACATGGTGGTACAATTCAAATCCATGTATGTAATTCCGCGGTGGCTCTTGCTCCTAATTGCAGCTCATTGAGTGGCAAAGTAAAATAACGTGTTTGAGCTGTGCATTGTTGTTGAAGGTCACGTCATCACCTGGCGAAAAACCAGGGCGTGAGGGAAGGGAACGAGATCAGTTCAAATATTCTGGAGCCGGACTGGAGCATGGCGGCCGCTAAAATGTTGTGTTGTGTTCACTGTATTCCTTCAAGTAAAGATAACGGGATATTTAGCAATGTAGCAGTGTAGCCCGCCATCACCTCCCCCTTGGTCTGTATGCTCAGTTCAATACCTTCATCATGGGTGGATCTATCTCAGCTCGACAGACAGGGGATGTCCCAAATGGCACCCTATTCCCTATATAGCGCACTACTTTTGACCAGGGTCCTACGGCCCATATAGGGAATAGGGTGCCATTTGAGACACAAGCCATGCCTTCTGATAATCCCTTTGTCCACGTCCAAAATCCATTTGTTACACTCAGACCAATCATTTGTCATTAACCCTTATAAGGGTTCCGTATCTAAGACAAAGGAACCACAGGGGAACAATGCAGAGACCCCCTGTTCACATTGTGACCGCAATACAGCGACCGCCTGTTCACATTGTCAGTGCTCAAGTGCCTCCCTTAGTGCCGTGTGGGCCTTGTGCCCAGAAAGTTCAGATGAATGAGAGAATAAAAGACTGGGGGAGAGACCAGAACAAGTGAGGAACACCTGAAAAGGACTGAGAGGAAAAGGTCCCCCCCCCCATTTCCACAGTAAGAATATTATGTGACTGAACAAGGCAGAAACAAAAGGACATTTTCCTTTTGTGCTCAGAGACCTCTCCGTCAATCAATGTCGAGACGCCACCGGAGAATTCATAGAACGTTGATGTGCCATTTTACTGCGAGGAAATGTCAAATAAGAGTGAGAAAAGAAGGATTACTCTGCAATTAGATGATTTAAAGTCTCCAAGAAATGTGGAATGAAATGTGAAAGCTTTTTGATACCCAATCATTGTAAACCATAGATCCATTTTGTAGATGAAATGACAATCAATAGCAATTCTATATCAGGTGTTTAAAACGTCTAGTCGTGTGGCTGTGAGCATTAATCTAGCTTTCACACATCAATTTATGCCTACACAGATACACAGAGCAATTTCCTTAACTGCTGTGTGTGTGTGTGTGTGTGTGTGTGTGTGTGTGTGTGTGTGTGCGTGTGTGCGTGTGTGCGCGTGTGTGTGTGTGTGTGTGTGTGCGCGTGCTGTGTGTGCGCGCGTGAGTGAGGACTCAGAGCCTGATGCATTGTACGGTGCAGACAGAGATCTAGTAATCAGGTAATTTGTTGTAATGATAGAAATCATGGTGATCATCAACCTCACAGCAAAGCAGACAGCTGAATCATGTGCACTCTGACACACCCCAATTACACACTCACTGAGAAACTCAATACACTTGTACACATACACTCAGGGCCAGTTCCAGGCATAAGTGACATATTCGGTAGCTCAGGGCCCCCGACCACTAGGGGGCCCCCGACCCAGTTTAGGATTTCAGTCGGGGTCTCAACTATTGAGAGTAAGAATAGTACAACACAGCAGGTGCAATTTCAAAATGTGATTGTGCATCATCAGAATTGCAGTATATTGCTTAGGGCCCCCAGAAGGCTAGACCCGGCCCTGCATACACATGCATGCAGACACACAACTGAATAGACTTGTGTACACACACATATGCACAACTTAATACAGTTGTACATACATACATACATACATACATACATACATACATACATAAACTCAGCAACTGCGTTGATTTTCAGCAAACTTAACATGTGTAAATATTTGTATGAAGACTCAACAACTGAGACATAAACTGAACAAGTTCCACAGAACAAGTTCTCCTCCTCACGGACTGCACCAGATTTGCCAGTTCATGTTGTGAGATGTTACCCCACTCTTCCACCAAGGCACCTGCAAGTTCCCGGACATTTTCCGGGGGGAATGGCCTGAGCACTCACCCTTCGATCCAACAGGTCCCAGACGTGCTCAATGGGATTGAGATCCGGGCTCTTCGCTGGCCATGGCAGAACACTGACATTCCTGTCTTGCAGGAAATCACGCACAGAACGAGCAGTATGGCTGGTGGCATTATCATGCTGGAGGGTCATGTCAGGATGAGCCTGCAGGAAGGGTACCACATGAGGGAGGAGGATGTGTTCCCTGCATAACGCACAGCGTTGAGATTGCCTGCAATGACAACAAGCTCA
The DNA here is from genome assembly GCF_023373465.1 of Oncorhynchus keta. Lineage (NCBI taxonomy): Eukaryota > Metazoa > Chordata > Actinopteri > Salmoniformes > Salmonidae > Oncorhynchus > Oncorhynchus keta. Next base: position 36,432,155 of record NC_068449.1, on the reverse strand, counting down.
GTTCGATGATGCTGTGACACACCGCCCCAGACCATGATGGACCCTCCACCTCCAAATCGATCCCGCTCCAGAGTACCGGCCTCGGTGTAGCGCTCATTCATTCGACGATAAACGCAAATCCAACCATCAACCCTGGTAAGACAAAACTGAAACTCGTCAGTGAAGAGCACTTTTTGTCAGTCCTGTCTGGTCTAGCGACGGTGGAATTGTGCCCATAGACGACGTTGTTGCCGATGATGTCTGGTGAGGACCTGCCTTACAACAGGCCTACAAGCTCTCAGTTCAGCCTCTCTCAGCCTATTGCAGACAGTCTGAGCACTGATGGAGTGATTGTGCATTCCTGGTGTAACTCGGGCAGTTGTTGCCATCCTGTACCTGTCCCGCAGGTGTGATGTTCGGATGTACCGATCCTGTGCAGGTGTTGTTACACGTGGTCTGCTACTGCGAGGACGATCAGCTGTCTGTCTCCCTGTAGCACTGTCTTAGGCGTCTCACAGTACAGACATTGCAATTCATTGCCCTGGCCACATCTGCAGTCCTCATGCCTCCTTGCAGCATGCCTAAGGCACGTTCACACAGATGAGCAGGGACCCTGGGCACCTTTGTTTTGGTGTTTTCAGAGTCAATAGAAAGGCCTCTTTAGTGTCCTAATTTTTCATAACTGTGACCTTAATTGCCTACCGTCTGTAAGCTGTTAGTCTTAACGACCGTTTCACAGGTGCATGTTCATTAATTGTTTATGGTGCACCCTTTTACAATGAAGATCTGTGAAGTGATTTGGATTTTTACAAATTATCTTTGAAAAAGATAGGGTCCTGAAAAGCACTACTCAATTCCTAACTACAAACTACTGTACTTTAAATGTTCTGTTGGAAAGTTCACTGAACAGAGCATGCAGGCTGTAGTGGCCCCCTGCCAAGTCATTTCCTGGATTTGCTGATTTCCCACTGTCACCCTTTAATATGAATTACCTCACGTAGTTAAATTTAAACCTCTTCAGTTGTGTACAATTTAGAAAAGGAATTAATTGCGATCTGATTAGCTGTGTGCATGACTAACACTGTTCATGTACAATGTGTGTGTGTGTGTGTCTAACAGTTCATAGTGAGTGTGTGATTAGAACCCTGAGTCAAAGTCTACTTCAACAGGTTCGCCCAATGAAAAAGAGAATTTATTTACAAAAACATCAACGTTAAAACTTTGCAACACAACAGCAAAAAGGAGGAAGAATCAACGCTGAATCAAGTTAGATCAATGTCTGAAGCCATGTCTGCAACATCACAATGAGCATAGTATTCTCCATAACAGAACAATCATATAATAGTAGCATGTAACATTTCTAAAAAAAACAACAACGCATCTCTCTCTCATGTGGCCAAAACACAACAGCATGCGCCACTGGGCAAAATACACAGGTAGGCTATGCTAGTTTATTTACTCCATCTGCTCTAAAATTAATTCACCGTACATCATTCAAAACAACACTGTAGACTACTTTGAAAAAAAACACACTGTATAACTCAAGATCTAAATGCATATCCCCATTTTTGTCTTGCAGTAATGTTATGCTACGCTATTATATCAAACTCTGTCGAATATTATCATTATGCGATCTTGCCGACGCGGTTTCAGCTTTGATCCAACTTTATTAAATGAGCACCATTCACCCGAGTAGCCTGTTCTCTGTGCGTAAAGTAGAGAATATATACATGCGCAGAAGCTTCAGGAAGCTCCGGAACTTTGAGTGGGGCAGACTATAGATCCCGAAAAACACGGGAGCCGCAGAGCCACATCATGCTAGAAAGATACACACACACACTTGAATTCTCCAGTAGTTTCATGGAGTGCAACAAAACCAAGACCTTCAGCTCAGGACACACAGAATTAGGAATAGAATACCAGAATGGACATTAACCTTCTTATGATAGGATAAAGGTCAGCCATCTTGGTCAGGGAGTTGGTCAACCATGGTTAGTCAGTGCTGTGATTCATAAAATATTAATTCAAATAATTTATTTGTGATGTTGGTCAGCTAGCTAGCCAGACAGTTTTAGGGGAATGATTTCATTCATTTTCTAATTAATTAAAAACGGCCAATATCCCAACATTCCATTAGACAATGCAGTCAATCCACAGCCACACACTGGTTGAAATCAGCTGATGATAGGACTTAGACAAGTTGTAAATGCAACAAGTACTGACATTGTATCATATAATAGCACTCGCAGCTTTCCAAGAAAACATCAATTTAGACATTTATGGTATCCTTCAATTGGTATAAAACTGTATTTATAATTATATGACAATATTTTCAGTTGATAATTGTATTAAACAATTTCTGATATATCACATGCATTAGTTTTATTTTCCCCGAATAAGTAAAAATCCATATTGCGCCTCTACTGCCACTCATTCCGATTAGCCTGGTGTGGATTTCTCCCTGACCCATATGGCTGTATGATACACACAGCATTCAGCCGTGTGTAAGGGTGGATATCTACACCTCAAGGTTAAAGTCTCTCATCTCTTCCTCTAGTCTGTTGCCCATAATGGTGGGTACGTGTCAAGGTCATAGGTCAAAACGGTTGGGGGGGGTCAGAGTGGACACTCGGTGTCGTACTCTACCGGCCCAAATTCCCCCATCCTCTTCAGCAAGGCTGCTTTGACAGCACTGATCTTCACATCCAGCTCCGACAGACTGCAGACCTGCCAACATGGGAGATAAGAACAATCACAGTCAACAAAAGCAAGTACAAGTATAAGCACATACGCGCGCACTAAAATCAGTGTCACCTTAAACTGCTGGTTGTCCACGGACCGGAGGTTGAGAAACACTGCTTTGAACTTGAATGTAATGAAAGGAGGAAAGGTACGAGACAAGTGATAAGGTATGATAACACATCTCACCTGAGACATTGATGTCTTTGGTCGCTTGTGTAGGTAACTCTGGAAGAACACGGGAGATGAGAGGTTAGAATGTTGAGGTAACTCAGAGAGAGCTGAGACAAAAAGAGGTTCAGTAACTTTGAGAGAACTCGAAGAGTTAGGAGGTTAGCCACTGGCAACATTCCTGCCGTGCACAGGGTCAGACAGACTGAACAAATATTATCCATCCATTCAAGATGCACTATGCAGAAATCTCTACACCATTTCCTGGTTGCTAAAAATTCTAAAATCGTTCGTATAATTTCAGTTTGTGTGACAAAACAAGCAAGTAGAGAATCATTGTACCATCTAAACAGTTTCCATAACCAAAAATATTATATTTTCAACTGTTGGAAGCTGGTGTACAAAAATGGAAAGCATAGAAATAATAGACTTGCTTTTAATGTGACTGACAGATCTAGAACTCCCATTACTATGTGAATTTGGTCAGGTCGTCCAAAAACGTACATATTGTAGCTTTAAAATTAGCCCCGAGAGCTACTTGTTCTTTTTTACGTCAATACACCGACCTCAGAAAATACCTTCTATTTCTGGAAATGGCACCATCTAATAGCTTTCAGAATAAAAAAATTACTAAAATCAACCAGCTGTGTCTTCATTTTCTGGTGACAAAAATACATTCTGCAAGAAGGCTAACAGTGCAAGTATATTACTCATATGAAGAATCTCCATGAAAAATTCAGTTCTTTAGTCATTTCAGAACTAGCAGACTAAAAAGGGACAGGAATGAGAGTACAAAAACATGGCCTTCCCACCCTCAACCCAACCATGAAAGTATTTTAATGCACTGCAGCAGTCTGCTATGTAACATACAGTACTGTAAATCTAAAGACTTGGGCAATGACTTAGCTAAACCACTGATAGAAAGCCACTGCATTCCAATTTAAGCGTTTATTAGTGACCAAATCTGGAATTTTCAACCACTATATGAGTACGAGCAGGGCCTAAAATTAACTTCCTGGTCCACCAACCACAGTGCCAGGTAAAATACAAATCTACCAGCCACTCAGATTTTTTTTTAACCAGAGAACATTTTTCCACCCCCTGTAAAATTACACCAACAAAACACAAAAAGAGGAGAGCATGCTGCAATGCGTTGTAATGTTTCTAAAACAATACAAATGTATTACTAGTAAGAAGTAATGTGGTATATTGTTTAATTTAATATATTTTGTGGCCAGAGTCTTTTACCAAAATATCACAGATGAGACAACAATGTTCACCTGCCCCTTTAAGAGTGAGAGGTTACCGTGGTAACGCTGCTCCAGTCTGCCTTTGAGATTGAGTCTGATTAGTAGCAGTTTTTTATCTTCCCTAGCAGTTGAAACTCAAACTGAAAAACAACCTAGCTTGTGAACAAAACAATGTAAATAGACAAGAAACACATTGACAAAGTCTCACTTAAGTAGACTTTCATTTCAAGTAAATAATCTTTCACTCAGCTCTTCATGTGCGCAAAGCCCCAATCTAGGAAGTGTTGCAGCGCGAGATGGTATAGGCTATATAGAATTCGTAGTTCTTTGACTTTGTGCGATTAATTTACCAGCTATGAAACAAAGCAACAAAGTCAGTTTGTCAAATTTCTGCCCTGCTAGAGTTGCCCCGGTTAACTGTAAGTGCTGTTATTGTAAGGTGGAAACGTCTAGGAGCAACAACGGCTCAGCGGCGAAGTGGTAGGCCACACAAGCTCACAGAACCCGGACCGCCGAGTGCTGAAGCACATAGCATGTTGAAATTGTGCTATAACAATAACTGTTAGTCTGGAGCTTCATGAAATGGGTTTCCATGGCTGAGCAGCCACACACAAGCCTTAGATCATCATGTTTAATGCCAAGCATTGGCTGGAGTGGTATAAAGTTTGCTGATATAGGACTCTGGAGCAGTGGAAACACATTCGCTGGAGTGATGAATCACACGTCACCATCTGGCAGTCCGATGGACAAATCTGGTTTGGCGGATGTCAGGAAAAAACGCTACCTGCCCCAATGCATAGTACCATCGAAACACCTTAGGGATGAATTGGAACGCCGATTGCGATCCAGGCAAAATCGCCCAACATCAGTGCTGACCTCACTAATGCTCTTGTGGCTGAATGGAAGCAAGTCCCAACATCTAGTGGAAAGCCTTCCCAGAAGAGTGGAGACTGTTTCAGCAGCAAATGTTCAACGAGCAGGTGTCCACATACATTTGTAGTGTACTTTGAAAACAGTTACTGCAGCATTTATGTTACTATAAAATGTGATCATAGTTGACCATTTTAATTCACAAAATGCGAGTGAAATGTGTGCACTGTGGAGCCCCGACCGACCACCCACCAACGTGGCTGGTGAAATAGACATCTTATACCCACCAATGGAAAAATCTACCCACATTTGGCAGGTGTTAATGTTAGGCCCTGGGTATGAATGTTAAAGACGAGATTATAGACTCACTGGGCCGCTACTGAGGAAACATCTCCCCTCCTCCACCCTCAGAAACCTGCTCACTGTGTACTTCCAAACTATTTGCAGAAATTGCTTAAACAGTGGCACTTGGAATAAAAAAAAGATCAGCTCAGTTTATTCAAAAAGACTCTCTCAACCCCCAGTTCTCTGTGCACACACACACACACACACACACACCCTAAAGGACATGGAGAGCAGCACGCTCTTAGAACCGGCACGTCAAGCCAAGAGAAGGGAGAGATAAGAGTCATGCAGAAACTCGAGCGCTCTTATTCAGCTAACTTTGATAGGCTAAATTATGACATGGATGATATATTCTGAACTGAAGAGGAAGAAATACCCCACTTCTCATAATCACGGCATAAGGACTCTTTATGAATACTAACATGGAGAAATACTAACGCGCAAGTAGACGCACGCATGTCCGCACGCACACACAAAAAAATAAGTGGATGTGTTAAAATCTTTCTACCATATTAAACTCACAGACTGGAAGTACTCCGGGGAAAGTCCCTCCAACTCCAGGATCCGATCTTCAAGCTTCTTCAGCCTCTGGTACACACTTAAAGGCACTGGACCCTCTGGAAAAGAAAGGTTTGTGTGGCTGATAGGAATATTAGAGTATAAGACCAGAATTCCTAAAAGTCAAGTGTCAGAAATGGAAAGGAATACAAATGTTTGGGTAAAGAGAGACATGCAACGACCACAATATGGCCGATGCCACATCTTGTTTAACCTCTTCACCTGTTGGGAGCTTTAGGTGTGTCTCGATGTTGTGCAGGCGTTCCTCTATGGCTGGATTCCCACAGTCTCTAGACACCATGGCCCTCTGCTGCTCCTCAGCCTCCCCCAAGGCACCTCCTCCTAACCCTCCCCCTCTACGAGTCTGAGGCCCGTAGGTGTTCACCACACGAGTCACTGCACAGACAAGGCATACAGACAATAGAAACCCATTAAATGTCACAAGCAAAGTAAAGAAACATACCAGGGTTGTTTCATCGGAATGAGTCCCTTTTACATCCCTTTGATATTTTAAGTAGAAATTGTGCACCTACATTGGATTTTAAAAGCCTGTTATTTTAAAATGTAGTGGCCTTTAATATAGAGCACATGGAAAAATCAATATATATGAATAAAGACTAGCTATTGTGCCCAAAATTCAGCAGTTTTCACAAAGCCCTAGTTCTTTTGTTGCTGTGACAAAGTCATTTCTGAAGATTTTGTTTTATTTTAAATGTGATTAGTGATGCAGGTTTAAAGGTTTAAAAAAGATAAACCTTTTAATATGGTGAAAGTATTCGTTGTTAAAGGGCGACCGCACTTCCTGATTTGGCCTCGTCTTTCATCATTGCTCATTAAGAAATGCTAGCGCCTGTGAATAAAGGCAAACGAGAGCTGTCTTGGGGGTGTGGTTTGATGTGCGTGTTTCTTGGGTTTGTCTTTGTCATTCAGTCACAAAAAAAAGGACAGTAGCTCCCCAGTTCGCATTTAATTTTCTTTACTGAAAGCAAGCTGGTAACATGCATCAAACATGTTGTCAGCTTTGCTTAGTTATGAGCTAGCTAGCCTAGTACAGGGGTAGGCAACCCTGGCCCAGGACCACATGTTTTTGATTTAATCGACCTGGAAGACCAGGTGTGTTGAAAGAATCATCTAGAATGTCATTGTATGCTGTAGGGTTAAGAATTCCCTTCGCTGGAATTGAGGGATCCTAGCCTGAACCATGAAAAACAGCCACAGACCATTATTCCTCCTCCAACAAACTTTACAGTTGGCACTACGCATTGGTGCTGGTAGCGTTCTCCTGGCATCTGCCAAACCCAGAGTCGTCCGTCGGACTGCCAGATGGTGAAGCGTGATGCATCACTCCAGAGAATGAGTCCACTGCTCCAGAGTCCAATGGCGGCAAGCTTTATACCACTCCAGCAGAGACTTGGCATTGCGGCTGCTCGGCCATGGAAACCATTTCATGAAGCTCCCAACAAACAGTTATTGTGCTGACGTTGCTTCCAGAGGCAGTTTGGAACACTGTAGTGAGTCTTGTAACAGAGGACAGACAATTTTAACATGCAATGCTGTGTGCTTGATTTTATACACCTGTCAGCAACAGGAGTGGCTGCAGATTGTCCAGTTGTGTGGTCCAGTGCTGCTAAGAAAGACCTAGTTAAGCTGCAGCTGGCCCAGAACAGAACAGAGCACATTTCTCAAATAAATAGCAAACCTTGTTTCAAGGTAAAGCAACACCTCACCTCTCCCCTAGATAGTGTGTGTGTGTGTGTGTGTGTGTGCCTTTTTTTAATGAATGTAGTTGTGTCTGAGCTGTTCTTGTCTAATGATGTTCTGTATTATGTCATTCTGTATGATGTTTCATGTTTTGTGTGGTGTGGACCCCAGGGAGAGTAGCTGCTGCGTTTGCAACAGCTAAATGGGGATCCTAAAAAAATACCAAAATAGTCAAATCCACTAACTAGAAGTCCACATACTTCTGCATATATAGTGTATATGAAGTGGGTAAAAAAAAACAGTATGTAAACATAATTAAAGTGACCCGTGGTCCGTGTTCAGGTTGAGGGTCATGGCTCCTAACAAACCCCCCTGGCCAGAAGATACTATCGTCAATAGGCGCTAAAGGTAGTTAGCGTCTATGAATGGGGTAGGGCATGTACTACCCACGTCTTGTCTTGGGAAGAGGTTCCAGTGGGCGAGTTTGTTTCGCCTCGGTGGGGTCTGCTCACTACCTTAAGAGGACCAATGGAATGGTCCTCTTAAGGCAGTGTTTCCCAACCCTGGTCCTCCAGTACCCCCAACAGTACACCGTTTCGTTGTAGCCCTGGACTAACACACCTCATTCAACTCATTGAGGGCTTGATGATTAGTTGACAAGTTGGATCAGGTGTGCTTGTCCTCCAGGGTTACAATAGAAATGTGAACTTTGGGGGATACTCGGGGACCAGGGTTGGGAAAAACTGTGCTAAGGAGAGGTCTCCTATGTCTGCCGAGGGGCACTGTGCCATGCAAAGCGAACTCACCCAGTCTTTTCCCAGAAAACACAGTGACATCACGCGTTAATAGGCAAAATGAGGCATGAATTGTTGACATAACTGTAATCCAAACCATCAAGTCATAACACAGTCACTTACCACACTCCATTTTGGACGAGACTGACTTTATAAAACAAAATTATCATATTTACACTTTGTAGTCAATTCTAATACTATAATTAATGTTTCTGACTCATATCAATGCCTCATAGGCCCTTTAAAACCAGAGAAGATGGTTCCAAGGGGCAGTTGATCATTACATTTTTTTTTCTAAAGAAACATTGAACATCTAATTGTCAAATCATAGTGTAAAAGCAAGTTAGCTGGTTCTACTCTTTCTGGCCATTTTCTGGTGTATCGTGGTGGAAAACAGTGGGTCAAACATAACATGTCGATAGACAGGCTAGACATTTTTTTTACAATGTACATTTCTTTGTGAAACTTGCATTCAATTGCTCCTCCCTGTTGCAAACAACAAGCTTCCATTCCCCCCGTCACAAGGGGATTAATGACTGGCAACGCTGGTACTTTATTTGGCACTTAATAGGAAATTACTACAGTCATTTATTTAACTTGATGGTAATACATGTTTTTTTTTTGTTAATAATGTTAAATTTAGGTAACTAATTTATTATTATTATTTTAATCAAGTTACACTACGCAAAAGGGACTAATTTCTTTGAACGACCCACCAATAAACATAAAAAAATAACATAAGAAAACTATGTTTAAACTTAAAGCAGAATGCTCTTACCTTTAACATGACTTTTGAAGCCTGGGTAGGGTGTGAATACTGCATCGGTTCTGGCACAGCTGTCTTCTACATCATAGCAAAAGAGAACCGTTTATATTAATCAGCACAAAATATATATTTTACCTTTGAAATATCAATTTTGTGGATAATTAACTGATGCATCCGTTTAAAATTAAATGGACTGTCCTTGTGACACGGTCACTTCGGTTACCCTCATTTCTGTTACCAATATTTCTGTTCCGGTCATTACTGTTAATTGTCATTTGTATTGCTGTCATTTCACACCATCTATTTCTGAAGAAAAACAACAACTTGTACCTTCTGTTCAAAGAAAGCTGGATTTATTTTGAGGCCAGCTGAGGAGGGTGTTAGCTACTTCAGGCCCACTATTATAACAGTTCAGTCTGACCTCTTGCCTCTCTGGCTGTGGAAATCAGCCCTCTCCAAACATTGGCAATCTGTGCACGGCCCCCCCCCCCACTCCACCAGCTCTCACACACACACACACACACACACACGCCTCTCCCCACACCTCACTCAGATTCTTACCCTGATTGCAGTCGATCACGTTGCAGAACTCCCTCACGTTGTTTTCATTGATCTCCAGCTGCTTTCGCTCTATAAATGCAGATATCCTCCTATCAATCTATAGTAGTAGAGGAGACAGTTGGAGATGTGACACAGGCTGGATTAAAGAGCCATTGATATCAAATGACAGTCGAGTTTTGTTTACATCATGGTAATAAAGGCAGGGGCAAGCAAAGCGATATGAGACTAGCGCTCACATCCAAACAGCACGTGAAATGTACTCAGATTCAGAATACCCCATCACAATTGCTTTGCCATTTCTAAAAATGACAAAGTACTACAAAATACTGTTTATTTGGCTACAAAAATAAATACACAATGAAATACAACAGGCCTCGGCATCCTCTTGTCCTTCATCCACATGCAATCTCTCTAGAGTAATGAGCATCCACTTCATAATATATCAAGGGCCTGGCCCTCTCGCAAAGCCCTCCTGCTACTGCCACCACACCAGTCAGCGACCACACACACTCCCACGTTCCCTGACTGCAGCACTCTGAAGGAGCCCTTATTCTGTGCTAAACTGGCTTATCATCAGGTCCTGATCAAGCATTTGATTCACTACTATGTTATTGCAAAGTGTGCAGCACACTCGGAGGCAATTACTTATGGAGTATTCATTGGCTTTAGCAGAGAATAGGAAACAGTATTGAAAACACTGCCGTATAAACCGCAGCATCAGTACAGCTGAGCGGAGTTGACCAATGACCAAACAGAAGCTACAGTCAACTCACCTCGGATTTGTTGGCTCTGATCTGAATGCTGAGGTCATCAACCTGCAACTTGCCCTCCTCCTCTACCTCTGGCCGGGTTGGCTGAGCTGCAGGTAGAATGGGTGGCGAGTCTATGGTCATCTCATCAGAAGAGAGTGTGCTAGTGGTTTCATCCTTGTTGCTCTTTGAAGACGAGGACTGGTCTTCTGCCTCCACCAGGACCCTCAGGTTGTCTGAAACTGACTGTTGAGGAGGATTAAAGGCAGGTTATGGGGAGAGACGGTGAAGTCCCCGTCAACATACACTTTCTACATCCATTAACGAATACGACAAAGAATTAAAACTCACAAAAAAAAACATGAAAATGCAACAATTTATTTTTTATTTAACTCTAGAGCAGTGGTTCCCAAACTTTTTATAGTCCCATAACCCTTCAAACATTCAACCTCCAGCTGCGTACCCCCTCTAGCGACAGGGTCAGCGCACTCGCAAATGTTTTTTTTTTTACCATCCTGACACACACATTATACAATATAGTTATTAAACATAAGAATGAGTGTGAGTTTTTCACAACCCGGCTCGTGGGAAGTGACAAAGAGCTCTTATAGGACCAGGGCACAAATAATAATATGTAAATAATTTAGCTCTTTATTTAGCCATCTTACATACAAAACCTTATTTGGTCATTGACAATTGTGAATAACTCACCACAGGTTAATGAGAAGGGTGTGCTTGAAAGGATGCACGTAACTCCGCAATGTTGGGTTGTATTGGAGAGAGTCGCAGTCTTAAATCATGCCTCACACACAGTCTGTGCCTGTATTTGAGTTTCGTGCTAGGGAGGGCCGAGAATCCACTCTCACATAGGTACGTGGTTGCAAAGAGCATCAGTGACTTAACAACAGTGCAATTTGCCAAGGCAGGATACTCTGAGCGCAGCCCAATCTAGAAAATCTGGCAGTGGCTTCTGATTAAATTCAATTTTCACAGAACTGCTTGCTGCAATTTCGATGAGGTTCTCTTGTTCAGATATGGGTAAATGGACTGGAGTCGGGGCATGAAAGGGATAACGAATCCAGTTATTTACGTCATCCGTTTCGGGAAATTACCTGCGTAATTGCGCACCCAACTCACTCAGGTGCTTCGATATATCACATTTGACATTGTCTGTAAGTTTGAGTTAATTTGCACACACACACAAAAAAAAAATCATACAATGGAAAGACCTGTGTGTTGTCTTTGTTAATGCAGACAGAAGAACGCCAACTTCTTTATCATAGCCTCAATTTTGTCCAGCACATTGAATATAGTTGCGGAGAGTCCCTGTGATCCTAGATTCAGATCATTCAGGTGAGAAAAAACATCACCCAGATAGGCCAGTCACGTGAGAAACTCGTCATCATGCAAGTGGTCAGACAAGTGAAAATTATGGTCAGTAAAGCAAACTTAAAGCTTGTCTCTCAATTCCAAACAACGTGTCAATACTTTGCCCCTTGATAACCAGCGCTTTTCTGTATGTTGTAAAAGCGTTACATGGTCGCTGCCCATATCATTGCATAGTGCAGAAAATACACGACAGTTAAGGGGCCTTGCTTTAACAAAGTTAACCATTTTCACTGTAGTGTCACAAACATCTTTCAAGCTGTCAGGCATTCCTTTGGCAGCAAGAGCCTCTCGGTGGATGCTGCAGTGTACCCGAGTAGCATCGGGAGAAACCGCTTGCACGTGGGTTATCACTCTACCATGTCTCCCTCTCATAGCTTTTGGGCCATTAGTAAAGATACAAACAAATCTTGATGACCAAAGTCCATTTGATGTCACGAAGCTGTCCAGTACTTAAAATATCCTCTCCTGTTGTCCTTGTTTCCAGTGGTTTGCAGAAGAGGATGCCTTCATTAATTGACCCCCATAAACTTAAACAACATATACCAGGAGCTGTGCCAGGCCTTTTGACAGGTCTGTTGACTCATCCAGCTGTAACGCATAGAATTCAATGGCTTGTATGCGAAGCAGTAACTGTTTCGAAACATCTCCTGCCATGTCACTGATGCGTCGTGAAACAGTGTTGTTTGATGAAGATATTGTCTGTATAGTTTTTTCGGCCTTTCCCCCCAACATTATCCCAGCCATATCCATGGCAGCAGGAAGAATTAAGTCCTACACAATAGTTTGTGGTTTGCCTGTCCTAGACACTCGGTAGCTCACCATATAAGACTATTCTAGACCCTTCTTATTAATGGTATCTGTTGCATTTATACATGTCTTACTACTCAAAAGTCATCTTAATTCTCGCTCAAAAAACTCCCGTGGCTTATTTTTCATACTGGAATGTTTTGTTTCTAAATGTCTACGCAAGAGTGAAGGTTTCATTGAGTTGTGAGATAGTACTTTTGCACACATATAACACACTGTGGCTGAGGAAAGGCACTACTCCCAATATAAGTGAACCCAAAATCAATGTAGTTCTCATCATATTTGCGCCTCTTTGATGGTCCAACGTCCCTGTCTGTTGTTCGGTGCTTTCCCGGGTAAGGGGCAGTAGCTCTTTGGCTGTATCAGATTCACTACTATCAGTGTCCATGCAAGCTGGGCTAACAACAAATGTAGAATTACTGATGCGCTCATGGAAGCAGAAAAACTTGTGTCATCGACAGGTGCAGGTGTAGTACTGCTGGTATTAGCAGTACTACCAGTAGAGCTGGTATGTGTCTATGGACGTGTGCCATACTTTAAAAAAAACATTTATCAATTTTTTAGCAAACAGAATCAGCAGCAGCTACGTTTGGCTACATGGGACTGTTAGTGGAATTCCCACGAGAGAGTAATGGTTAATATAATCGGATGTTAATTATTTGACTAGGCTACCTGTATTTAACATTATGTTGTTATTTTGCTGAACACTAGATGGTTTAATTTTATTTTTGGCAGTGAAGCAAGGCTACTCAGGCGAGAAAACAACATCTCCCAAATGCATAGCCCCGTTGGAAAATATAATTGGACTATTTGATAATGTGAAACATTTATTTTTTAATAAAAATATTTTACTTTTTTAAATGTATTTTTAAATGTGAATCACATTTGATTTGGAATACCCCAGTTTGGGAATACTTGCTCTAGAGTAAAGAACCAAATTAAAAATGTAATAAATACTGAAAGTAGTGTTGCATATCCATCCTTAATTTTCGACATGACACCACTGTGCACCTGTCAGCACATCGTTGTGAGACTGTAGTGTAGTCTACCTGTAGTTTGGAGATGTGTTGCTGAAGACAGGTGAACACATGACGAGTAGGTTGAAGAGATGACACATCCACTGCTTCTAAGCTGGCGCTGATTTTCAGTGCAGCTTCACCCAATTTCAGCTTGAAATGAAAAATAGTTACAAAATAAATCATTGAAACTTGGTCAGAACCTGGACTAAGAGTAGTTAAGCCTCCATTTGAGCTATACTAAGTCTACAAACTATATTATTTCCAGGGCTATATGAACCGGGGTAAAGAAAACACGCAAAGGCTGTTAATACAAACGAGGGCTATTATTTGTTACTTTGCTCCACGCGGCAGTTGTCAGTAAGATATTTTTGATTGCTACTTTGTCGCATTCAGCCTGCTAGATAAAGGAGGAAGGAGCCGATCTGTAATCAGTGCAAAAGCAAGCGAGTAGTCGTAGCCTACTGTGCTGCAACACAAACTATTCTTGCAACATTGTACCATTTAGCGTGCGATTGCATGCGACAAAGGATATTTGACCAATTCCTCCTATTTGATAAGAACAGACATGCAGCATGCACATCTCGTGGACATCTCTCGCTGTGATCGAAGCAATTATAGCTGAATTAGATTGTACAAAAGCATTAGTATACCAACCTCACTCCCGAAGTCTGTGAGCAGATTCAAAAGAATTAACATACTGTCTCTGTAGCTTGATATTTCCTTGCAAGAAGACGTTATGGCAACATTTCCCCTTTGTTTATCGCACACACCGTTTTCGTCATTCAACTTCATCCTGTCCGCCATTGCATTTCCGCGTCTCAAGCACAGTGCTCAGTGATTGGTTAAGAAACGGTCCCTCCAATACCGGAAGTGTTATTACGTTGCCCCTGCAAAGCAATAAATGGATGGTGCAACAAGTTGGCCATAGTATAAACAAAATGAGAAAAAATCGATGTTATGCACATACTCGCTCCAAGATGGTATAGCAGTTCAGACGTCTTTTGTCCTCGTCTTGTCCCGTATATATTTACAACTTTCTTCGCATACCTTTTTACTATATAATTGACTGTATGTTTGTTTTACTCCATGTGCAACTCTGTGTCGTTGTATGTGTCAAACTGCTTTGCTTTATCTTGGCCAGGTCGCAATTGTAAATGAGAACTTGTTCTCAACTTGCCTACCTGGTTAAATAAAGGTGAAAAAAAAATAATAAATAAATAATATATATAAACTCCATATATACCTCCACTATCTTTGTAGCGAAAATATAACTATTGAATAGAATCAGTCTTTCAGAATTATCAGAAGGTAGGCCTACTCAAGGTGAAAAGTCAGATACCGCTAACAAAGTGAACCAACGACCTGGTTCGTCAAACATTCCAGAACCAGTAGGAGCACTTCAGAACAATGATTTAACTTGCATCATATATGAATCGGTACTCAAAACTAAAGTCCTAAATATTTGACTAAAACATTAACATTTAACTTTTATGTCCCACAATCAAATGGGGCCTGTATTAGTAGCAAGGACCTGGCAATCAAATAATAGCCTCATTTCACATTGCATTGGTTTATGGAGCTTTTTTTGTGTTTTAACAAGTTTTTTTTAATTGAATCACAAAATATTTGATGTACACAGTTTTGCCATTACAATTTCCCAAACGGGTTCATTTTGTGTATTAATCTCCAATCTGAAGATAGTATATTATGGAGACACACTGCAGTACTTTCTTTATTGAAATGAGTTGAATTTGTGAATTGCATTATTCCCAGGAATTTACAAATAGTATTTTTTTAACCTTCACCATAATCCTGTCTCGAGGTCTACGGACAATTCTTTCAACCTCATGGCTTGGTTTTTGCTCTGACATGCACTGTCAACTGTGGGACCTTATATAGACATGTGTGTGTCTTTCCAACTCATGTCCAATCAATTGGATTTACCACAGGTGGACTCCAATCAAGTTGTAGAAACATCTCAAGGATGATCAATGGAAACAGGATGCACCTGAGCTCAATAGGTTTTTAAAAATGTAATCACAAAACATTTGATGTACACAGTTTTGCTTTGACGATTTCAAAAACGGGTTCATTTGGTTTATTCATCTCCAATATTAAGATATTATATATATATTTTTTTTTATTGAAATGGGTTGTAATGGTGAATTGAATTATTCCCAGGAAATTACAAATGCCACCCTATTCTCTATTTAGTGCACTACATTTGACCAGAGATGTATGGGCCCTTCTTAAATGTAGTGCACTCTATAGGGAATAGGGTGCCATTTGGGACATAGTTGGTATGATAAAATACCAATTAAACACTGAAGTGTTACCTGAGTGAATGGTCCATCAGTTTGACAGAAAGTGAATGATTTGGGATACGCACCCTGTTACCAAAACTATATTATTCTCAGTTTTTTCAATTTAGACACAAGGGGAAAGACTGGTCACTCAATTATAAAAACACTGTCTATCAAACTGTGCTGGAGGTGTGTGTGTGTGTGTGTGTCAGACAAGGGATGGGAACCTGCCTGGCCTGGCCTACAATGGTGAATTTCTCTGTTAAGTGACTGTGGGAAAATCTCCTTCCTCTATTCAGGTCGACATTTTCCCCTCTTTTCATATAATGAGGGGGGAGACTGATGAAGAGAGGCAACAACAGAAAAAGAACAATTAACAGCAATAAGAAAGCATGAGAACTCAGAGCTGAACCTCATAATGTCCTGGTGGATGGGTTAATCATTTTAGGAAGGGGTTTAGAGACAAGCCTTTCACTTGAATTCATGTCTAGGTTGTTTTTTTCTCTCTCCTTGCAGCAGGAAGGGAACTGTAACACTTGACATGCTGAGTCGTGGTTACTTGACATCTTTTGACATGCTGTGGTTGTATGTTCCCACACTAAGAGGAGCTGGATAATTAAAAGCTGCTCATTTCATTTGTCTGACTGACTATGTATGATTGACTGACAATTAACTTTTACAGAAAGTTACTTACAATATATTTAACCAAATATATACAGCACCAGTCAAAAGTTTGGACACACCTACTCAGTCAAGGGTTTTTCTTTATTTTTACAATGTTCTACATTGTAGAATAATAGTGAAGACATCAAAACTATGAAATAACACATATGGAATCATGTAGTAACCACAAAAGTGTTAAACAAATCAAAATAGATTTTAGATTTTAGATTCTTCCAAGTAGTCACCCTTTGCCTTGATGACAGCTTGGCACTCTCTTGACATTCTCTCAACCAGCTTCACCTGGAATGCTTTTCCAACGGTCTTGAAGGAGTTCCCACATATGCTGAGCACTTGTTGGCTGTCTTTCCTTCACTCTGCGGTCCAACTCATCCCAAACCATCTCAATTGGGTTGAGGTCGGGTGATTGTGAAGGCCAGGTCACCTGATGCAGCACTCCATCACTCTCCTTCTTGGTCAAATAGCCCTTACACAATCTGGAGGATTTGGGTCATTGTCCTATTGAAAAAGAAATGACAGTCCCATTAAGCTCAAACCAGACGGGATGGCGTATCGCCGAAGAATGCTGTGGTAGCCATGCTGGTTAAGTGTGCCTTGAATTCTAAATAAATTACAGACAGTGTCACCAGCAAAGCAGCCCCACAACATCACACCTCCTCCATGCTTCATGGTGGGAACCACACATGCGGAGATCATCCATTCACATACTCTGTGCCTCACAAAGACAGCAGTTGGGCCCAAAAATCTCAAATTTGAACTCACTAGACCAAAGGGCAGATTTCCACCATTGTAATGTTTATTGCTCGTGTTTCTTGGCCCAAGCACTTCTCTTCTTCTTATTATTTGTGTCCATTAATAGTGGTTTCTTTGCAGCAATTTGACCATGAAGGCCAGATTCAGACAGTCTCCTCTGAACAGTTGATGTTGAGATGTGTCTGTTACTTGAACTCTGTGAAGTATTCATTTGGGCTACAATTTCTGAGGCTGGTCACTCTAATTAAGTTATCCTCTGCAGCAGAGGTATCTCTGGGTCTTCCTTTTCTGTGGCCGTCCTCATGAGAGCCAGTTTCTCACAGCACTTGATGATTTTTGTGACTGCCCTTTTGAAGAAACTTTAAAAGTTCTTGAAATGTTCCTGATTGTCTGACCTTCTTGTCTTAAAGTAATGATGGACTGTCATTTCTATTATTTGAGTTGTTCTTGCCATAATATGGACTCTGTCTTTTACCAAATAGGGCTATCTTCTGTATACCAACCCTAGCTCGTCACAACACAACTGATTGACTCAAACGCATTAAGAAGGAAAGAAATTCCACAAATTCACCTTTAACAAGGCACCCCTGTTAATTGAAATGCATTCCAGGTAACTACCTCATGAAGCTGGTTGAGGGAATACCAAGAGTGTGCAAAGCTGTCATCAAGGCAAAGGGTGGCTACTTGGAAGAATCTCAAATATAAAATATATTTTGATTTGTTTAACACTTTTTTGGTTTATTCCATATGTGTCATTTAATAGTGTTGATGTCTTCACTATTATTCTACAGTGTAGAAAATAGTAAAAAATGAAGAAAAACCCTTGAATAAGTAGGTGTGTCCAAACGTTTGACTGGTACTGTATGATTCTAAATATGATTCTAAATACGTTGCAATTGTGCTGTGAAACAAAATAAATAACCATTGAAATAATACAAAACAATATTTCCACAAACTGGTGCTAAAGGTGCTAAACAAATACAAGTTTATTGTAATCATTATAAACTGGATAACTTCATATTTGATCTCTACGATAAATGGTTTTAGCTTTATTCAGGACAGGATTTGGTGCATTCACAGGTCTAAGGACTTTGTGTTGGAGTAGGGAGGATAGAAGACGGAGGAGGCTGGCATGAAGTGGTGGAGGTGGTGGGGAGATGGGGATCTGAAGAGGGATTGAGGCTGCCTCTTGCTGCTCTACCATCAGCCACCTGCAGTATAGTAAAAAGCGGCTTATTTAGCCCGTCTGTCTAGTCTTCACTAGCAGATGATGTTGACAGAGTAGGAGACGGATAAAGGAAGAGGCAGAACATGAGGGAGGGAGAGAGAGAGAGATGGAGAGAGTGACAGGAAAGGAGAGAGTAGTGTTGCCTTCTGAAATGTTATATTTTTTTGTATGGGGAAGTGATAGGCGTTGATATTTTTCCTGCTTCAGTTTGGGAGCAATATTCAGAATACATACACCTATACTCGAGATGCCAGGGATATTTCCCAGTCTCAGCTACACTCCTCAGCACAAAGAGAATGTTGTCCATTGTAGTCTCTCTGATTAATTCATTTGTTTTCTGTTTTCTTTTCCAGTCTTTTAGACAAAAGTGACAAAACTAAAAGAAAAATCAGTGCTAGTTGTACTTCACCATTTCAAAACAACATAAAGTAATGTAATGTGTCTGGGCTAACGTAGAACTATAATTGAACAGTTTAAATAAAGGAAAAAGAAACACAGTGAAATGTTTAACTGTAAGTAGTTCTAGAATAATACCAGGCCGTGTATTTCTTACCTACTACATATGTTGATCATCAGCAAGGTTTCTAAACCTGCACTTGACTAATCAATGAGGGTGAACAAGCGCTTAATGCAAACTGCTGTAAATATCACAGAGTGATCTTGTAATGCAAACTGTACAGCAGACAATTGACAGTAGAATAGCCTAGATACCTCTTTGTCTCATGGAAAATTAAATGCATATATTTATGTATATATATATATATTTTTTTTTTTTCAATCTTTCAATCATTTTATTTTTGCCTTAAAAAAAGACAACACAAATAAAATATACAAAAAATATATAAACAACCAGACAGGTGAAACAAATGCAACTTTAAATAGCTGTTAGCTTTTACATCATTTCAACTAAATTAAGCAATTACAACGGGATCGAAAATGACATCCTTAACATGCATTAATAACATAAAATAGTGAAATGAAAAAATTACTTAAAAGTTCCACTTTACGCTGTTGAGAGCATTAATGAGTATACTCGTTAGGCTTTTAAAGCAGTCAGTTATAGTGCTGTTCTGTTCTTGCCCACCACTGACTGTGTCACCAATCAGCAGAAGTACTGTAGAGGATTAGCTACTAGCATCAGAGCCCAGGCGGTTCCATGTTCAATTGGACCTCTTAATATAATAAAGATCCGGCTTCACATTCAAGAGCCTGACTGACGCTCAGACTTACCTCTTTCACCTTTTTGTTCAGTAAAGTTTCTCATTACCACATACGGTATTTACTTAATAAAATATCTTTGGCCGAGAAGAGTTGCAATCAATTCCATTTCAATCCAGTTCATTTTGGAAGCAAACTGGAAGTCCAATGAGAAACATTTGAATTGAAATTTGAATGTGTACTTTAGTGTAAAATTGGAATTGGAGTTTAATTTTACATCCTGACTGAATTGACAAATCAAATTGACCGCAGCCTTGTGATGGAGATAGGTAAACACAAGTCCCTATGCCTACTGCCTAAACAAAGGGAGAAGAATCAGAAGAGGGAAAGAGAAGATAGGGGAAGAGAGAAAGAAGCCAACCTCTCTCTCCCATCTCAGCTGTGACAGTAACCCGGGTCGTGGGGGGGGGTCTAAACAGGGAACAGAAGTGAAGTGCAGTAAATCGGAGGAGCGCGCCAATCACTCTGCAGCATTACTTCCACCGAGAGGGAGAAGGAGCATGTTGATAGTTGTCTTGTCATTATATCCTCACAACTATGAGCACTCCAGTCTGGAAGACTGTTTATCTGCATGTTGTAGATGGATACATCATATGGATATTTGTAGCATGACTAATTGGTGAAGAAATTGACTAATGTCAAAGACATATTTTTATTTGTATTTCTTGTGGTAGCAATATTACCCATCATTTTTGTGTTGTTGCCATTTTAGGTATCAAAGGTGATTTTGTGGGGCAAATAAATGTAGGGCAATACTCAACGTTTTGAGGAATGTGCAGTCAAACTGCCTCGTTTCTCACTCTCACTTAGTCGGTGGCCCTGCAGCGCTTCTTGCCAGCATCCCCCTCCCCCCTTACATCTCCCCCCTCCTCCCTCCCTCTCTCTCCCCTGCCCCCACATTGGGACGATGCACCTGTCACCTGGGAGCCCCTGCTCTGCTCTTCCTCTGCTGCCTAGACTCCACTACACTCAGGAGCCATTTACATAACCTCATTTAGCAGTTCACAAATCAGGGCCATTAGGAGCAGCTAACAGGAACCAAAGGTTCTAATTTAGCCTGCGTCTCACAGTGGGGAAATTGGGCGGCTCAGGCCTACAAATAAAGCACCAGGGTCTTGGCTTTGATTGTTGATTGTGATGGTAAATGTACCGATGATTAGAACAGATTTTCCCTTTTATTGATTTTCTGCCAAATCGCAGCGTGCGATTGGTCCTGGTCCTGTGGTGGAGTGGGGGGGAAGAGCTGGGGTGGGAGGCGAATAGGGTGGGGAGCGACTTGGGTGGGGTGGGGGGCAAGGGTAAGGAGAGCTGGTAAGGGGGGGGTGTTCAGTAGGCTTTAGTATTTGAAAACATGTATCAATGTCTCCTAAGGTATGAACTTCTATAAAGGTATGAAAAAAGACAAACTCAATGATTCTTTGCCTGGTGCTTTACTTTCAAGAGTACAAAAGCAATCAATACACTTGGATGTTGTGATGCTTTTACATCTACCGACTATTTACCAAGCTTGAGTATATGATCAATGCTTTTTATTTTTTTTATTTTACATCCATGTCAATGCATAACATAAATAAAAACACCAAGATTTGTCCATTCAAAACCTTCCAAAAAAGAATCACAACATTAACAGGCTGTGCTGAAAAGCGCCAAAAGTGAACAAAACACGCCATTTTTCAAAATATTTCAATATAGTCATTATTCCTTCACCCTGTACACATTCTCCACAAAATGACCATGCAACCATGCGTATTCATCATGTGAAGCATTTACTGCAGCTTTAACTGCATTTATTGGCATTCTAGTGGCAATGTGACCGTGATAAACAAATCCAGAGAGCCAATGAATCGCACAAGTCAAGAGCTGTAAAATTATTTTCAATCGGCATTCAATTTGGCAAAGATGGGGCTCATAGAAAAGGGGGTTGAATTATTAAAATTTCCACTTGTTCACTGGTAAACCTGGAGGTGCCGGTCTACAGTGGTGGTTCGCTT
This sequence comes from Oncorhynchus keta, assembly GCF_023373465.1. NCBI lineage: Eukaryota > Metazoa > Chordata > Actinopteri > Salmoniformes > Salmonidae > Oncorhynchus > Oncorhynchus keta. The sequence goes on along the minus strand of NC_068449.1, from coordinate 36,410,283 downwards.
TAGGGGCCATTTTGAAGGGCCATTCTCAATTAGTCAACAAATCAGAGCTCTTCTCAGGAGCCTGGTTGTCACATATGTTTGCACTTCAAGCTGGAATATAGGGGGCGAGGCACAGGCTCTGTATGCGAGACATGTTTCTTCTGTTGCATACAGATGTTGTCTATTGCCAATCTGCCACTGGTGCCAAATGTGACCACATAACAGCAAACCCATAGCTGGGATTATGTAAGAAGAAACTAAACCAGAAATGAACATGCCAGGTGTATCAACTGCATACAGACAGGGTAGGTTCAGGGTCACTCGCACAATATGAAGTTGAAGAGTGTGTGTGTCTGTGAGGTATGATTCACCAAAGTGCCCCTGCCATGTCCAGCCCAATCCAGTTGCTCCAAATATCATTTGAGCTGTTTCACTTGAGGCTAATTTATGACAAGTGCACAGAGCGGGTTTGTGGGGGCGGGGATTTAGTAGAATGGTGCTTGAGAATGCTATAGCAACCCGCATAGTCTAGAGGAGGTAGGCCTCTGGCAGAAGCCGAGTAACGTTGTAGTAGCTGCAGTGAGTCAAGGTAACAGTGATCACACACTTAACGATCATGCAAATAAAAGACGTGATATACAGTGCATTTTGAAAAGTTTTCAGACCCCTTGACTTTTCACACATTTTGTTACGTTACAGCCTTATTCGAAAATGGATTAAATACATTTTTTTACCCTCATCGGTCAACACCCAATACCCCCTAATGACAAAGCAAAAACAGGTTTAAAAAAAAAATGAATAATTTGTGATCCATTTTAGAACAGGGCTGTAACGTAACAAAATGTGGGAAAATCCAAGGGGTCTGAATACTTTCCAAATGCACTGTAAGTGTCACAAATTCAGTTCTGTCTGATCAAAATAAGAGCTCGAGACACCTGTTTTTTCAATGGTATGGTATAGGCCTATGTTTTAAACTTCATGATGTTGTACGCTTTAGAATCTACACATTTATAAAAAAATAGCCCCCCAAAAAATCCTTCTGATGTGTTTCGGTGATTTCATTGTGCAACTGTGCGTTATGTTAACCTAATTTAGTGACTTCAAGGGATTGTTAACTCATTGCATAGCCAGATGGCTGTCCTGTCCCATCACATTCATTAGGTTTTGTTCAAATGGTGCCTGGGACTAAACAACTGTTGTGGCTGTTTAGGGTAACCTTTAGGCTAGGATGACAAATGACATTTAAGGAAGTAAATGCTACAGATAGACTGAATGGTTTCAAGGCAAACACAGACTGAGGATCCTGTATGGAAAAAAACATATGATTTCACAGATGGAACATTTTCACATGATGCACATGTCCTATATTACGTGAAATCACGTGAAACCATTTTTGTTTCGGAACACTTCACATGATATTTCACATGTGGATTTTCAGATGTGATCACATAACCTTTCACATGAGGATTCAAATTTTCACGTGACAAAAAAAAAACATGTGAAATAATGTCTGTTTAAAAAAAGTTCACTGTAAACAAAAGAGACATGTGAGGTCAGTTGTTCACATGTGAAAGCGTATGTTCACATGTAATTCAATTTAGAGTTCACATTTTCACACGTGAGGAGAATAATATGTTTCCTCTCAACATGTGATTTTTTTCAAATGTAAAAACCTCTCTCTCTTCTGATGTGCAATTGCAGTTTTACATGTGAAAAACTTTCAAATGTCATCAAGGCTCGTTTCATGGTTGAAATGTTGCATCCCCATGGTTGTCACATTTATTTCACATTAGATCAAGTTTTCACATGTGCAGTTTCATGTTATCAATTTTCATGTACATGTTATCACATTAACCTGAAGAAAACAAAAGAAGAAACCTGCACGCCGCTCTTGATAGTATCACTGCTCTTTAATAAGCATTACGTATCACATTACGTTGTCACATTAACTTCAAATAAGATCAAATGTGATCACATGTGAAACTTATGATCACGTGTGAAATGAATTAGTTTGTTTCGTAGGGGATTCTAATTGACTTGCGTTTTCCCTTTTTTGCGTTCAGGGTCCATCCATCGGTTGAACATTAAACCAGCATTGTCCGACAGCTTCGACTGATTAGGCAGTGTGAGTATCCCTCTGCATGTTTCCCCTCATTAACAGAAACTGTGTCCTGATTACTCCCGGCCCAGGGTTTAAAGTTGCCTAATGTCTGATTCGTTCCTGTGTCACGCCGCAGCCGGAGGGCAGTGAGGATAATGAATGGGTGGGTGGGCCGTGATGGGTCCGTGTTGGATGATGTGGGGTATGTAGGAAGATCAGTGAGCGATGTTAGACTATCAGAACCCTGGGACACAGGATGTGGCCTGTTGGGTCACCGTCCCACAAATAAGTTGACCCAAAAGGGATTCCAAAAATGAGCTATTTAATGTTTTCTAACATAATTGTCACTGATGTTTAATAATTGTATTAGCCCATACTAAAACCAATAGTGTCACATGCCCCACTAGGGTAAATTGATGGCAGTATAATTAAGCAATAAGACCTGAGGGAGTGTGGTATATAGCCTATATACCATGGCTAAGGGCTGTTCTTACTCACGACGCAAAGCGGAGTAACTGGACACAGCTCTTAGCGGTGGTATATTGGCCATATACCACAAACCCCCGAGTTGCCTTATTGCTATTACAAACTGGTTACCAACGTAATTAGAGTAGTAAAAGTAAATGTTTTGTCATACCCATGGTATACGGTCTGATATACCACGGCTGTCAGCCAATTAGCATTCAGGGATCGAAGCACCCAAGTAAAATCTATACAGTGACTTGAAAGAATAGACTAGCCTAATTAAAGGGGAGGAAACGTAACTTTGACTAAAGTTATATGGCTGATAACTGATAATAACCTACTCAGCTCTTCCAAACACAGAGATCCAACTGTGTCTCCATGGGCCTGTACCACCAGCGTGTTCCGTTCCTTCAGATTTAGCTTATTAATATCCAGCTAGCACATAACGTTTTTAGAACTATATGTTTGTTAGAGCTTGGCTGTCCTATGGTTAATTTGCATATAGCCTTCCCACAACTTTCTAGGAATGGTGCATATTAGGATAGTTGCCTGGTTTTGGAGAATTCCTATGCACATTTAAAGGAACTTGACAAAAAATATATATATATTTTTAAGGAACAATTTTCTTGGTATTTTATTATTTTAACAGAACTTTCCTAAAATTTCAAACATGGTTACATTTATTTTCAATTTTGGTAATGTTCTATGAATGTTCTCCAACTGGTTTGACATTGGGAATGTTCGCAAATAGTTCAGATAATGTTAAGAAAACGTTCCTCTGTGGGAATTTCAGTACTTCAGCATAACGTTTTGTACAGATTGCCTCGTGGTTCTTATTTCAGGTCATGTTCTCAAACTGTCCTGAGAACTTTAAGAAAACGTTTTATAAAAACCACAAGAAAACCTTAATTTAGAATGGTATTAAACATATACATTCCATTCTCAGCTTCAACAAAACTCTATTCTCTACCTTGTTAAGTGTGGTCAGATGTTTGGCCACACCCACTAATTGGCCACACCCACTAATTGGCCACACCTGATCTTAATGTGTGCTTGTTTCCTTTGCAATGGGATCTGTTTGAATATAATAAAATTAACTCCTTTGTATGCGTAAATAAAACAGCATGCTAGCTCCATCCTGGTGGGGTAGTGGCCTAATTCCATTGATAGAAAACAGAAGATTACAGGGTCAAACAAATCTCACTGATGCCGTTTCACAATAAAAGAAATACATGTGTTTGCATGATTAATGCATAAGGAAATTAATTTATATCTGTGCTTGGAATTCAAAAAAGTTAACCTTACAATAAACTAGCAGTTGTATTAAAAGTCTTATTGAAACATTTACTGGAAGTTTTAAGGAAGTTGTTAAAAAAAACCTGTAAATAACATATAATTTCCATTCTTTGAACATTAATAAAAACCTCCAAGGAAAGCGTTCAAGGAACCAGAGTGAAACGTTCTCAGAACCTCCTTGCAACTTAAAAATAAACATTCTCAGAACAGGCACATTTTTCACTTCTGATCTCAGAACAAAAAACGTCCAGTTTGACCGTTCAGGTAATATATGGCTTCGTTCCCGCAATCAATGTGAAACCAAAAACATATGTTCCCACAACTTCCAAGGAACCAAATGTGCCAGCTGGGTATTGACCTATGAAACAAATCCTACAGTGTTCATTGCATTCAACTGATGGGCGGGAAATACAATACAAAGGAGAACTACCACGTTGCATGGACCGAATTGCATGTTAGCTAATTGTTCATTTAAGCGGCTCGCAGAGGCTAATTATGTCGACACAGTCAAGGCCATTTGCATGATGGACTATCGCCACCTGCCTCGACACGAGTCGGCCCGCTGCCAGGGCAAACTATGTAATTACCGAACAGCAGTGGGGCAATTTTTGACTGCCGTGCCTTTTGTGTTGCATGAATCTGTCTTAATTGCATATTTCATTAGAGGTTCTAGAACAAAACTAATGTCGAACGCCTTCCAACGTCTCAACAGGTTCTAATGCTATAGCCGATCCAACCTCACTCCTCACCCCCCGATATTTTTCATTCGGCTGCAGTTCTTTTTTTTCTTTTGGTTTGAGTTAAATAGACGTGCTTTGCCTTTCGCAGCCCCGACCCGTATAGACCTGTTGGTTAAACATATACTTAGGAGGATTATTTTTAGTCTGAACTCATCATGCTGCCATGGCATGGTAATTCCGAGGTTATTTTGGAATAAAGCGTATTGATTGGATTGCTTGTTATTTTGTCTTGTTCCTGTTGGGGTAGTTATTTTAGAAACGTTTTAACTCGTTTTGTTCACGCCCTCCGCAGGGCAATGGGTTGGCTATAGGCACTTCTCACCGTCTATAGGGCCTACAGAAGACTGCATTTTGGGTATGTGATATAGGGTTCCCATAATGCCTCCCTACGAAATTAAATGACAAGGCAATTTGTAAAATAGCGAATAGGGTAAAAATGTGACATTAGTGTTGGACATTACTACAATGGTAAATATCACTAAATGTTACATATTACAATGAGACCGTGTTGATAATAAAACACAATAACGCAGTTTGCGCAATGTCTTCTTGATCTCCCATAATGATTTTCTGTGGGAATTCCAATATTTTCATATCCACGTTAGTCCTGATGAAGATTAACGGATGTTTTTGTTGTTGCTGTTCCAGGTCAATCGGAGCAACTGTCAAAACAACGTTTCTCTAACTTCAGTCAATTGTGTAAATGAGGCGCAAAATTGCCCAGCCGCATCTTTCCCGTAATTGGTGTGGTTGGTTCATTATTGCTATATTAAAGCCTAATAACGCCTGTTTTCTCTATTTGACTGTGGCAGGGGAGGGAGAGCCTCCATTTCATCTCCTCTAAATACATTTATCCAGATCAGTAAACTCGTTGTGAGAGCAGACTGAAGCTCAGTAGGTGTCTTGCAATGTCCTCGAATTAAGTTACATTATGCTAAACCTTTTTGCCGTTTGAAATATAGAAACAGCTGCTTTAGTGGGGGATGGTGGGATTCGACAGCGAGACAGGGAAAAGAGACGATTACACGCCACTTAGTAAAGACCTCGTGTTAACACGTTTAGTAATGGCTCAGTAGCTACTAAAGGACTCCCGCTGGTACAGTAGCCTACAAGGCCATGCATGGCAAAGCCCCTGTTGGAGCGGGCTGATGCACCTCTTATAATACAAGCCTTCCCATACCTATAGCAGACAGTTTGTACCCCACAATTAAACAAGAGCAATAACATTGACGCGCATACTTCCACCACCCCCACCCGAATATATACAACTTGAATGTGATTGAATACTCATCAGACCCCATCATGTGAGATTCTCCAGAAGGAGGAAGTGTGATGGGAGAGGGGCCCAGTCCCACATGGCATGTGGCTTCTCAGCTGTCTCAGTCGGGCTGCCGGGCCACAGAGAAATGTGGCTAATTAACGTCTGTATCAATGAAAGCCTGTGATTGAGATGCTACACATGTCCACAGCCTCACTGACAGCCGTGCCTGCCTGACCTGGGTCTTGTTAAGTGCAGTAGTGCCTTTTTGTAAAGCGGCACTAAAGGATGTTTTGCAACCAACGAAAAATAAGTCCTATTTTGCGAGAGCACTATTGGTGATCCATGTCAACTGAAGTAGTCCTAGTACAACATCTTAAAAGTTCATCAAAGAAAAATGAAAATGTTTGTTTTATACTATAATACAATTTATATAAAGGCTAATGTAAGTCTATTCGACTGATTAATTTGGAATAACATTTTCAGGAAATCGGGTGCTCATTTCCAACAATGACCCATACAATCCGCAAAATAACCATTCCGTGTACATTTTAATGGCCATTTGAAAATAAAACCCAACTCGTCAGTGGAATGATGCATTTTCTCACCCATACAACAACAAAAAATGTAGACATGACCATTTCTACAATTCATGTCTCCTCTCCCTCCGCTCCTCGCCCATTCAGAATGCTGACTGATTGCAGCTAGACTAGACTATAGCCATTAAAATAATAATGTTCATAGAAGAAACAAAACCAAATGAAAAACGAAGGTATAAAAATGTTTCTTTTTGTTCCTTTATGAGGGAAAAGACTATTCAGCCGGGCTCTGAATGCGCTCCCTGCATTTCACTGCTGCAACAATTATGCTGAAAAGGTCAAGTATTATACAGCATCTTGTACTCCGCTTTGCATGACAAGACTACGTACCAAATGGCAACCTATTCCCTATATATCCCACTAAAAAAGGGAAAGTAAGAGGGAAAGGGATGCCATTTGGGATGGAGCCCAAGTATTTCACTTCGCAAATGAACCTCGGGTGCCCTGTTCGCACAATGGCTTCAAGATCCAGATAAATGTAGGACAATTAAAGATTTCTTGTTACCAGTTTGACAATAAGATTTACTAAAGAGGAGATGATTTGCAGTTACAGTGTAATTGTCCAATTTGTCATGCACAGCACAGTAAGGAATGCTTGCTTAGTGTGATGTTGTTAAAATAACTCTTAGCAAGGAGGCAAAATTAAGTCGGTTTTACTAAAGTTCTTCCTTATTCAGAGTTACATTAACTGTATTGTGTCAAACTGTCTAGAAATCAGAATACCCAACAAGCGGTATTCACATTTGTGTACCAGATAGGCGTTTACCTATAAAAGTGTTCACAGACCATTTTGCAGATCGGTTCGAATTCGAACTGGTAAACAATGCATTGACCTCAAACACAGATTTTTCAGAACTACATGAATCATTTCCGGAGCAGTCCAACGATTCTCTGCGCCATGCAGCCACCACGCAGACGCCTATGCTATATGTAGCCTACATAGGGTTTAAGTAGATTAAATAAAGCTGCACCCTCGACCAGTCACTCTTCATGCTTTACTAGAGCAGATTGTGTTGATTCAAACATGAGTGACAGTCATTTTGAATTCTGACGCCGGGCGGTTTGGTAAAAGCTCATCGCCTTGTGGATTGCAGAACCTTGGACAGCGCCAAATTGAGGCGTAGCTATTCCACCCCATAGCCTGCTCCTAACGTCAAAGCTGTAGGCCTGTCCGTAATAAGAAAACCAAAAATTGGGATTTTGAAAATAATCTTCAGGGATGTTGAATTTGACGTGAAATTGTTATTTGTACACATGACTAACGAAGAGTTTCTTAAGGCTACATGAAACTAAAATAACGAAATGTCTCGTTTTCGAAAACGAGTAAGCTTATATTTTATGTTAGTTGTTTTCAATATCAGCATCATTAGGAAGGCAGCTAGCAAGACTCGTAATTGATCTCACAAAGTTGCCGGTCAAATCTATCTAAAACAATCAAGGCAGACATCGTCCACGAAGTCGTCCGGCCAGTAGGGACAGCTGTCTGCACTCATCAAGGCCCAAATTAACCCACTTGTTATTGACATCCTCCGGATTCATCTATGAATCAGTAACATGTGGAATTGTTTTAAGATGATCATACAAAGGATAATTTAGCTTTTTAATATTGAATTTGAGGACCCCTGTAGGTAGGCAATCAAATATACAGTAACAGTCGAAAGTTTGGAGACACCTACAGGGGTTTTCTTTATTTGTACTATTTTCTACATTGTAGAATAACAGTGAAGACATCAAAACTATAAAATAACACATATGGAATCACGTAGTAAGCAAAAAAGTGTTAAACAAATCACAATATATGTTATATTTGAGATTCTTCAATGTAGCCACCCTTTGCCTCGATGACAGCTTTGCACACTCTTGGCATTCTCTCAACCAGCTTCATGAGGTAGTCACCTGGAATGCATTTCAATTAACAGGTGTGCCCTGTTAAAAGTTAATTTGTGGAATTTCTTTTCTTCTTATTTCGTTCGAGCCAATCAGTTGTGTTGTGACAAGGTAGGGGAGGTGTACAGAGGTGCCCTATTTGGTAAAATACAAAGTCCATATTATGGCAAGAACAGCTCAAATAAAGAAACAACAGTCCATCATTACTTCAAGACATGAAAGTCAGTAAATACGGAACATTTCAAGAACTTAGAAAGTTTCTTCAAGTGCAGTCGCAAAAACCATCAAGCACTATGATGAAACTGGCTCTCATGGGGACAGCCACAGGGAAGGAAGACCCAGAGTTACCTCTACTGCAGAGGATACGTTTATTAGAGTTACCAGCCTCAGAAATTGCAGCCCAAATAATTGCTTCACAGAGTTCAAGTAACAGACACATCTCAACATCAATTGTTCAGAGTTGACTGTGTGAGTCAGGCCTTCATGGTCGAATTGCTGCAAAGAAACCATTACTAAAGGACACCAATAAGAAGAAGAGACTTGCTTGGGCCAAGAAACACGAGCAATGGACATTAGACTGGTGGAAATCTGCCCTTTGATCTGATGAGTCCAAATGTGCAATTTTTGGTTTCCAACTGTCTTTGTGAGACTCAGAGTAGTTGAACAGATGATCTCCACATGTGTTCCCACCGTGAAGCATGGAGGAGGTGTGATGGTGTGGGGGTGCTTTACTGGTGACACTGTCCGTGATTTATTTATAATTCAAGACACACTTAACCAGCATGGCTACCACAGCATTCTGCAGTGATATCCTGTTTGATTTGCGCTTAGTGGGACTATCATTTGTTTTTCAATAGGACAATGACACAAAACAAACCTCCAGGCTGTGTAAGGGCTATTTGACCAAGAAGAAGCGTTGTGGAGTGCTGCATCAGATGACAAGGCCTCCACAATCACCAGACCTCAACCCAATTGAGATGGTTTGGGATGAGTTGGACCGCAGAGTGAAGGAAAAGCAGCCAACAAGTGCTCAGCATATGTGGGAACACCTTCAAGACTGTTGGAAAATCATTCCAGGCGAAGCTGGTTAAGAGAATGCCAAGAGTGTCCAATGCTGTCATCAAGGCAAAGGGTGGCTACTTGGAAGAATCTAAAATATATTTGGATTTGTTTAACACTTCTTTGGTTACAAAATGATTCCATATGTGTTATTTCATAGTTTTGATATCATCACTATTATTCTACAATGTAGAAAATTGTTTTTTAAAAAAGGTGTGCCCAAACTCTCGACTTGACCTGTATTTATAAAACATTATTTGATAAAACATTGAATTTGGCCTTACTGATATCATGATGTTACCCCTTAGAAACGCATTGAATAACTGATTCATACAGTACACAGACAAACAGATAGTCCAAAGATAAATCAAAAGGAAGTATGTTCTGAAGTGGTTGTCCTGTATCTATGAGATACAAGAAAGCGCAGGGAATTTTTTTTATGTTGAAATTATCTGTATAGCTTTGACATGGAAATGCCCCATTCACCTCCATTCATTTTTCAGCCCCGTACCTGGTTACCTGCAGAGGAGTCCCATGACGCGCGTGGGGGGTCGTAGAGTAAAACGGAGAACACCATTATTTTGTAGGCCAAACCATTCAAATGCTACAGACGTTTTCGTGAGAAGACCGATTATCCGGATGTCTCCCGTTCTGACAAACAGTGGATATATCTCTGCCACCTTCCACCACAGATCAATCTTCATTTTTATGGGGATTGTTGTATTATGCTAATTAGAATCTAGGGGATATTATTAAAATATATCTGAAGTCAAAGGTGTAAAAATATCGAGGCCAAATGGGAGACACTTTCCAGAACATTTTGCTTTGTTTTGCATGCCAGTTTGTTTAAAGATCTGTTTACTTATTCCAAATATTTCCCTGATTGGAGATGCATGTGCATATGCATGCCATATGGTCAAAGGTTGTAACACTTGACTTAATTATCAATTGAGGAGCAAAACGTTGATGCGTTTAAGACAATTATGGTTTTCCACTTGATTAACATTGGATTCATTTATCACAGGCCTACAACTTAACCTGAAGTTAACCATTCTACCTATTGTTCCTCAACTAAAATATCCTCAACTAAGGTGGTCTAATGGCTATAGTGCACTGATAGTCTCGAAATAATGAGGGTATACCACACAGGTTCTATAGGCTGCCCAAAATATATTTTTGCATTTTAAATGACAGTAAATAAGGGAAACAAACGCGCAACTGAAATATGATTGCCTTGAGATTAGGAACTAATTGCTTTTGGGTTGGTGGAGACCTGGGGAGTATAAAGCAAGGAGGACTTGCCGGAGTTGTACAATGTGTCTGTCTAAAGACCAGTCTTAAAGAGAGCAATGAGAGCACACACGCTTCCAACAAGTCATTCTGAACAGCAACAAGCCCAACAAAAAGACCACACACCGCGCCACAGACATGGTAATAATGTAAGCTTGAGCCTCTCAGAGCTCATCCTGAACAAAACCACACCAACAAAATACTTTAATCGAACGCTTTTCTGTTCTATCTGATGCTGCAAAGGGTTCGTTTGAAAATGCCCCGAATTCTCACTGAATTAAAGTTTTAGGGAAATGGTAGGACTTTAGGACTATAGTACCAGATCCCAATAAAAATAGATATTGAGTTAGCAGACAGAGGACTGAATTTCTTTAGAAGTTGAGGATGCAATGAACATTTTGGGATTTCTCTCTTATAATAGAGCTATAGTCATAATTCCACGTAAGTGTGTGTGAAATATTCAGACTAATTTCCAATCCACGAGTGACGTTAATGGGGTCAAATCATGTGCTCCGGTGTATATCAAATGTCCTAATAATGTATTGAAATGGACAAACAATTGGAATGTGTTTACTCAACACAATTAAAACCAATAAAGTATTGATACAATGTTAATTAACGTATATCATACTGGTAGAAGATGTGTCGATTAAACAAGCATACTACATCAGTTTGCAGACAGCGGAGATCTCCTTTTACGCATGTCGCCATAGAACTAATATAGGACAGATGATGGGTTGAAAATACGTCTTATACGGTTGACATTTTCCTGGCAGGCATATATAGACTGCCACACAGACGGGATGTGATGCTTAGGCAAAAGGTAAGAACAATGTTGAGGGTGAGAGGTTGACGTATATAATATCAAACATCAAATTGAGCTAGCACAGAGCAAATAGGCTCTATGCCCAGAATGCTAGAGGCTTGTACAATATAGTTTATATAGAAAATAATCGACGAAAAGCCCAATTGGTTGAATCATCCACTTTAAGTGAAAAGTAGAGCGCCAATACAATCAGTGCCTCATTCAAATCCTTGCACTGCTGCGCTTTGACGCAGGGTTACGACAGGCGTTTGGTGCTCTGTTAATTCCGTTGATTATTCCTGACATTCGATTAGTAGCCTATATTTCAAATAAATATTAGTCTATTCGTAAAGTCCTAAAATCTATTCAACAATGCTTATTCCAAATCATAATTTAGCGAGATAAAGTGAACCGTGTAAGTCCACTGGGCACACACTGGTTGAATCAACGTTGTTTCCATGAAATGACGTGGAACCAACGTGGAATAGACGTTGAATTGACGTATGTGCCAGTGGGATGAGACGTCTGTAATCGAGCCGAGAGATGTACCAGCGACTTGTTTTACAGCCAGGGAAACCTCACTGCACCTGTGCCATAATGCCCGAAGCCGATTCAAAGGAAAACTGACTACGCTAGGCTATTCACCTTGTGTCGAAGAAAGCTCTTGCTCAAAAACCCCATTGCGACCAAAGGCGTGCTTCCAATAATGGCTTGTCATAGCCCAACGCTGCAATGTAGCCAGGACCGGGCAAGCGCATGCACAACCACCTGTGTCATTAGTCTTATCAAAATCAATAAGCTATATTGAAACTAGGTTAATAATCCCTTTAGGTCAAATGCACAGTATTGAAAAGAGCATTGCACTAAATGTGAAGTGTTTACCATTGGTTGGCATGAGTCTGAAATGCTGATGATGTAGGATGTTTGCTTGTTTGAAGTGCAACTCGTGTGAGAGCTCATTAAAACATAATAATCAAGTATACAACTATACTTTTCTCCACTTGATAGAAGTGTTTGATGAGAGTATTATATTGTTTTTCATATGTTTGTACAATCTGCTGCTTGAATCAGCCGTTTGATAATTGCCAAAAGACGATCTCATGATGTCTGTCAAGTGTCTCAAGTTTACGTATACATATTCTAAAGAGCATAACGCAAGTATCCTGTCATAATGCATGGAAATAAAGAGAATATCGTGTAACCGTGGGCGTCGTATAGCATACTGAAATATTTATTTAGGGGCCCAGTGCGGATAAGACGAAAGTATTTTGAGAAAGCACTTTGGGTCGTTGTTCAATCGCTTAGCATTTGCGGGGGGAGCACGTATTGGCTATATCAAACAAGTCATGACATGATATACTTATCATAAAGACTACAAAATACTTGCAATTCCCATAATAATCACAATAATAAATCATATTAATATGAATAGTATTAATAATCTATACCAATATAATATCATAATATAATAATATCAGTTGCAGGAAGTATGTTACGTCAAGGTAATTAACAGCTAAATTACAAGAGAACACACAGCTAGTCCTTCCACACTATGGACCAATGGGCCCGTCTCAAAGAATTCATTTGAAATGTACCATTTATATTCTGGAGTATGTTAAAACCTTTTCGATTAAGAACCGCAAAATCTCTGCCCCACGGCATGCAAATGATATGACGCGCTAGAGTCAAATGCATGAACATACTCAGTCAAAATAATATCCGATTTGATAGGTCTAGATTTAAGTCTCAATCCCCGTGCAAGGCTGGCAATTTCATATGGTTTAGACTCGGGTCACTCTTCTGCGACATGTTTACGTTGAAGTTTGCAACAAACCAAAACAAATATCATAAAAGAGACTATTAAAGAACCCACTGGGCACAGACATCTTGTTTTGATTTACACTTGGTTGAGTTGTCAACAAAAGTGAATTCAATGTGAAATCAACAACAAATGAACCATGTCATTGGATTTTGGTTAAAAGTTGGGTGAAATAAAATCCCTTAAATTGGTGTCTTTTTGCAAATCCACGTTTTCCACGTTGTTTCAAGTCATCACATTTAAAAAAATGTTTTTTTTTGTTGAAATTTTGTTGATTCAACCAGTTTTTACACAGTGGGAAATAGTGACCAGGACCTACGTGCTATAGATTTAGAACAATTCAATAAAATAGGTAGGCTATCGAAAGTTTTTGTTGCAAATCCTATAGGTTAAAGGCGATTGATTTATTAATAGGCCTACCGCGTAAAGAGTGGCTATGGGCACGCTATTTTCCTTTCAATCCGAGTTGACTGATTGATTATTGATAAACGTAAGCCTACCTCTGATAAGAAGCGAAGAGATTTGTCTTGCGAAGTTATTTGAGAAGAATACAGTTGTTTGGGCAGGGATTTGAACGATAAGACTTCCTTTCAGCCAACGCGTGTTTGATCCCCACTGTTAAAAAGAACGCCTCGGGGCCTCACCTAACTGACTCACCCAAACCAGAAACACACAGGCCCGCAGCCGAGAGAATAAGAAAGTTAGAACCAAAGGGCCGCCGACAGCACACAATGGCCTGGCCTGGGTTTACTCAGCGTTATCCAAGTGAGATACTGTGTACACAATTATCCATTAGCTTAATATACGATTTGTGAAGAGCCGCGTTTTGTAGGAACGGTCACAGAGATCCATTAACCTTATTACCCACAGTCGTTGATTGTAGCTATAATAAACGTGACGAAAAAAACGTGGAATTGTTAGCAATAGGCTAATAGCAATGTAGGCTAGTCTACCAAGCAGGCATATTGTAACAGCAATTTGGATTACACCCAGTCAAGGAACAGGTTTTCATTAGTCATGCATTGCTTATATGCCAATGTTGTGTGCGGTTAACATAGGCTATTCTAATAAAACAGATAAATAATGTCGGTATAAATTGAGGCCTACTGAATCGAAAAGCTAAAGTAGGTTATAGACACTGTTTTGGGGCAGCAGGTAGCCTATTGTTTAGAGCGTTGGGCCAGTAACCGAAAGGTTGCTGGATCGAATCCCCGAGCTGACAAGGTAAAAATCAGTCGTTGTGCCACTGAACAATGCAGTTAACTCACTGTTCCTCGGTAGGCCGTCATTGTAAATAAGATTTTGTTTTTAACGGACATGCCTAGTTAAATAAAGGTTACATTTAAAAAATACATTAAAAATAACATAATAATAATAATAGTAATAATAATAATACGTAGAAAATTATGTTGTTAATAGGCCTATATCATTTTCTGAAAACACATTTTCAAGGTTTCTCGTAGGCCTATATATTCTTCTCTGAAACAGTATACAAATCAATTTCAATAAATGGATGTGAATTATTTTATTTCCATAATTTATTAATAGGATTGTTTGGCTGTATTTAAGTAAAATATCTATATAAGTTACAAGTAAATAAAACGTACAAATACCGATAGAACTAAAAGAACCAACAACAAACCATCAAAAGCATAAAAACTTTGTACAACAGTTTGCTAAAAACTAGGCTATATGTTCAATTCAAAACTTTGACAGAAATATACAAGCTACGTTTTACATTAAATCTATTATAAACCAGAGCCTTCTGTGACAAAAGTTGAAAAGCACCCACAGTTTTTCTATTGAGACCTTTAGCCCAATGACCTACACACAGGAGAAGGCCTACCTCTTGACGTAAGCCTTTTATACCTTCTCAGTATAATTTACATAAATAAAAAAATCCACCTTCAAGGCGAGTCTTGAAATCGCATGTACTCGACACTTCGTCTTTCAAGTTTCTTTCTTCCCCTCCTACTGTCCGCATCCAACATGGCTTTCCGAAAGAGTAAATAACATTTTAGAAGAGCGTGAACCAAATGCACCAAGTGGTGTTGTTGAAAATGTATACAAAGTAAACGAGTTTGTTTAGTTTGTCTGTTGAGGGACTTTTCTGCGAAAGCTTTGACAACAGTGTTGTTTGTTTGTGATCATAGTTTGTCTTGCTGTCACCATGTCCGGCCGTATAAGAGAGCAGAACACTGCAGGGCTGTCCCGTACTCGGCGCTGGATGAGTTCAGGTGAGAGAGACTAGCTACCTGGGTCTGGAGAGACGGCGGGCTGGTCGTATGATGTGCTAGGTCTGGAGAGTGATCTGCGCTAACCACCTGCTGGCCCTGGTGCTGGCCTAGGCCTGAACCATTACTGGACATGATCATAACATTGGCCCCTTGCTGGTGGTGTGTCTGGACAGTAGTGGTTGGAGTGTGGGCACTGCCTTGGCATGGCTTGCCGTCTTTGACCAACACCGGCACGGCCACCCGCCGAGGGGACTGCTGCTGACAGGAACTATTATCCTGTTGCATCTGCTGCTGCGACACTTTGTCCTTAGCTTGCCTCTTCATTTTATACCGGTGGTTCTGGAACCAGATTTTGACCTGGGTCGGGGTGAGGTGGATCATGCTCGCCAGGTGCTCTCTCTCGGGCGCCGAGAGATACTTCTGTTGTTTGAATCGCCGCTCGAGCTCGTAGACCTGAGCCTGAGAGAACAGCACGCGTCTCTTCCTTCTCGGGGTGCTTGACAGCGGGCCCATGCCTTTGCCCACATCCGCGAGGGAGCCGAGGCTGCCCATGCTGCCCATGTTCATGCCCGAGGAAGAGCCCATGAAGCGGGAGACTGAAAGCAGAAATAGGCCAGTGAGATGATGATGATTATGATAACAATAATAATAAAAAATAATATTATTATAACGCTTCAATACCTTTAACCATAAAATAATACTCAATGCGAATGAATTGAATTTAAAACGTGTCGGAATATGACCCTTCCTTAAAAACTGAGGCTAACATGATCACGTCACTCACAGGTCTGTCTCCTAATGGACAAATGACCTAACCATAATTTAGTAGCCTATTTTAACGGAATTATATGGTTTATATATTTAGTGCAATCAGATGAATAATAGGCTAATAACGCATTCGATACACCCCCACGTGACAGGTGCATTAACCTCTGTGGGCTACTCACAATAGAGTAGAAACCAGCAACAGGTGTCTGTAATATATCTTTACAAACCGGAGTGACAATACTCTTAAATCAAATAGACTATTAGAAGCATCAATCTTGACCGCGGGAGCCTAAATGTATCATAAACGGACATTTTCAGGTGGTGTCAGCTTTCTATGAAACGTGTTCCTATATCCATGGTAAACATGATATTGGTAGACTGGCAAAAAAAAGGCACAGAGTGGGTCACTAAATTGGGCGATTAACAATGAATATACCTAACACTCCCTCTTAGTGAAACAATAACCTATCAGTATCGATGCAAAAACTGGAAGCAACAACAAATAGTTTCAGTCATTTCTATCACTCATTTCAGTGCAGACTAGAGCATATGGCTCTGTTGTAGACTAGCGTACGTGATGATGCGTAATAAAAAAGCTATACCCTCAGCTGTTCGGCTTCATGCAGACTAAAAGGTATACTTACTCGTGGAGAATCGCGGGTCTGTGTTGGCTCCGTACCAGCCGGTGGCAGTGGCGCTGCCTCTCATACCGTCCTGATAGGGAGGCAGGTCGCTCATGTTGCCTAGGTTGCCGTTACAGTAGCCCCCCATCGCGGTGTGTGACAGCTGGGACACCCCTGCCGCGGTCATGTGGTACGCTGCGGACACAGTCCCGTTATGGCCCATGTGGTGCTGCTGCATCGCCGCCTGAGACACCTGCGGTTGCCGGTAAGACGCGAGAGGTACCCCTAAGTTGTTATTCTCCATACTTACTTTCTTGTAGCTCTCCTCAAGAGGACTCAAGATATCGGAAACAGAAAAAGGAGTCGTATGCTTAGGGCTCATCGACATTGTTCTGGGGCAGGTGGAGAGGGGAGAAATTAGAAGGCTAGGCAATCTCTCCTTCTGTTTTTTTGGGGGGGACCAAAGCCCCTCGCTCTCTCTCTCTCTTTGGTTCCTGTTGACTCAACGTCGATCCTTGCTAGATGAACACGTAGGTAGGAGAGTCGACTGAATTCCGCCTTAATTGCATTGAGTGGGAGCTGAGCTGGGCTGAGCTTGGTGCTGCTGGCTTCCGTTTGTTTTAGCAGGGTGCCAGGTTTAAGTCTAGCATCAGAGGCGGGGCATCACCAACTAGGGCAACAATACAAAGCAGCTCTATCCTCCTCTCCTTTCAACCTCGTTGCAGCCAAAGGCATAATTTGACTTACATGTTGGCCAAGCTACAGAATGCGCTCTGCAGCTTCCCTCCCACAAATCCATAAACCAAAGTGCATGCACATTGGCTACCTGTGTATTATAGGCTATTGATAGTAGGTAGGCTACTTTATTAGCAGTAGGTAGGTGGGTTTGTTGTGTTGTGGTTGACAAACACGCAGCAGTATAATGATAGCAGTGTGTACATGCACCACAATGCACTTTATTAACTGTAGTGATGTTTACGAAGACCTCTTGATGAAAAGGGGCCTAGACGGACTTGAGAGTCTCATAGCTGGGGAACCCACCCCGACCACTTCCCAAATGGCACACTATTCCATATTTAGTGTACTTTTTTAAACCACGTTTCGCTGCTGATGGTCAATAGTGCACGATAGGGAATATAGGGTGCCATTTAGGACACAAGCTCTGTACTCTGAGAAAAGCTTGAGTTGAACTAGTGACTTTTAATGGGCGTGAGAGGCATCTGGTTGATTGCAGACGTGTTTGCATTATGCTCGCATCTTAATCAAACATGCAAAAGTGCACTTGCTCTCTGCTACAAGGGAGGAAAATTGACGGATAAGTAAACAAATACACTTCCGCGTGTTAAGTGGCAGCGCGTGAATGATTAACCTCTTTTCTATTTGTTATCATTAGTTGAGCGCGAGGAGAGAAAGCAGCGTGTCACCCCAAAATCCGGATGCTCCACTCGTCTCCTCGTCTCAGATCAGACAGCCATGCAGCCAGTCAAACGAAAATGCGTTTCAGGAGAGGCTCTCTTGTAAAGTTAACGGCGCTCAAGTATCTGTACTCTCCTTCTGCAGCAGTAGATAGGCAGGGAGAACCACACCACACGCCAGGTAGTCGTCCTCAGTGAGCCGCCTCTCGCCCTGATGCCCAAGGAGCCATAATGGTCTAACTCAATCAGATTTCACTGCTCATGGATGCGTAAAAGTCAAATGTGCTTAGTTTCCCCTTCACCTTTCCAACGAAAAATGATACTACAGGGAAAGTCCGCAGTCCTGGCATGACCATAGAATTCGATTTTTCCTAAACTATTTTCATGTCAAAGGAAGAAATATTTGGTGTAGTTACGCGCGCTATAATCAAAGGACAGTGTTTTGTTCACTTTATTCAAGGAGCATGACAAAAATGTTATATACAAATAAATTGAAGAAAGTAGGCTAATTGTAGCCTATAACTTTCCATTATTGAGGACGTTGTACATTGATGTGGGTGGAATACAACAACAATAATAATAATAATAATAATAATAACATGGTTAATCAATCTGTCTGCATGACTTGACGGTTGATTATTGTTTTGTTATTTTACAACAACAACAAAAATGTAAACAATTGTTGTTGTTATTGTACGTAGCCTAAAGCCTCTGATTTTGGTTGTTGCTTTATTACGTCATTAATGAAGATGCCTTTTTTACAATTTGGCTACGATGACCTAAATGATGCCCCTTGCGTGAATTTCTTATCTCTCATTTGCGTTGTCATAAACATTGTCTTTATACGTGCTTTGTTTCATATGTATTATTTATGCAAGGAAAAACTAAAACTGAAGTATAACATCTAAACGTATACAGGAAGGCAGTAGATCCACTTTCATGCCTTGACACCCCACGAAATAAACAACTCACCCAATATTAATCACATTTCATAATAATAACTGTTATAAGTGTTCATTATTATTATGATTGTTATGATTGTTATGAAATTAAACTATATGAACAACCATAGTCCTGTTAATAGAAACAGCAACAATACTAATAACACTACACATACGGTTATCACTATTACTAGCCT
Source organism: Oncorhynchus keta (assembly GCF_023373465.1). Taxonomy (NCBI): domain Eukaryota; kingdom Metazoa; phylum Chordata; class Actinopteri; order Salmoniformes; family Salmonidae; genus Oncorhynchus; species Oncorhynchus keta. Next base: position 36,390,804 of record NC_068449.1, on the reverse strand, counting down.
ACTAACGATAACGTCATTATTACTGTAACAGTGTTCTCGTTGACATCATCATCTCCAATAGGCTTTTCTAAATACATTGGTATGACAGTCAGAGGACATATCCTCGTATCGCCTCAGCTTAAGCCTGCATGCGGTTGTGGAAATGAATTGGCTAGGATATAGTGTAATGACCTAAGATATGTTGGATGGATTTATACATTTCGGAATGCAAAGGAAGAAATCTGATTTGGCTATTTACTTGATTTAAAAAAAATGTAATTTCCAAGATATTCAGGAAATTATAGATGGAAATAGTTTGGTAATGTGCAGTCCTACTTTCAATGTTTTATCCGTACCGCAGTGCACGCTGGAGATCATTTATATAGGTTTATAAACGAGAAGAAAACATTCAATTGATGTGATGTCGAATAAAACACATCGAGGAATTTAGGAAAGCAGAACAAACAGTCCCGGTGTTGATAAGCCTTTCTCGTTTGGATGTCGAGGCCCTGGACATACATTGGGCCGAAGAAAGACAGCAAGACAGCGTCTTCTGGTGGCTATGATGTGAAATACATATTGAATAGATGTCTAAGTATCCGTGGTTTTCATCGTGCCAACGTTAGACAGTTTAGTCTCGTTAATCACACGTTTGACAAACCTGCCGTGGTCACATCTATTTCAAACAAACCAGAGTGATACGACGCATGGTGTCACTTCTGATAGCATTAAACCATTACACATACTGTCAAATTGCAATAATATTATATCTAAATAACACGTGTACCCGATAGAGGAAACAAGGGTGAATATTTTGATTATCCCCCTTTGTTTGCTGACTCCAAGCTCTGAGCATAATCCTGCGTAATACCGTTTTTACGCGTTAATCGCTCATTGATATTTATCCGTAAAAAACGGTTCAGGATTTTACCCAAAGTGAACCACAGCAACACAAAACAGTTTCCACGAAAATTGGTTCCATAACCAATCTACATTATTATTCAACCCAATGTCAACCTCTTCCCAATGGCATTATAAATCACAACATGCAAACATATGCATACATTGCCATAGCTCACGTCTTCACCATTATTACTGAATTGAGGTCAAGGATAAGTGCATTTTAAAAGGAACAATATAATCTCATATCCCTAGATGCTCTCAATAAATAATTTCTCGACGACAGGTGAGCGCACCTTACAGTGAAAATTCAGCTGTTCCACATAGGAGGCCTACATGCAATTACGGGCAATTAGCATCATAACACGTTTCCTCTGGGATATATGCCTTCCTTAATTGCTGAATTTCAAAAGGATTTCTCAATTATCTAAATCAGGACCTCTTTTCTGTTCTGGAACACGGCTATTATGGTCAATTAACATTCATTAGTCAAAATGCTCGCACTAATTTCTCTGGAATAATGAGGAGACTTTGAAGTGGCGCGTGGAGGGGGGCACCGAACCTTTGTTCCTGGTTCATATTGTTGTTTGGGCACTGATCGTTCATGCGGCGTCATACTACTACTGAAAAATAATATCAAGGAAGGACTTAGACCTTTTCTCATTTGGGCACAATTCCGTACTCCACCCACTCTCCTCCGTGACCCTGAAACGAGGTCGAGGAGATGTCAATTCGTTAGTAGGCGAATGGAATAGAGAATCTCAATGGCCTTTTATCAATTAGATTTGCTCACATCCTGCGTCCTCTCTCCTGCGTCCTCTCTCACGTCCTTATGAAAAGGGTCCAAGTTAATAGAGGAGAGTGAACATGGATGGAAATGCGCTTGCTTGAAATGAGACGGTCCTTCTCCACTCGTGCGTCATTATATATATATATGCCATTTAGCAGACGCTTTTATCCAAAGCGACTTACAGTCATGTGTGCATACATTCTACGTATGGGTGGTCCCGGGAATCGAACCCACTATCCTGGCGTTACAAGCGCCATGCTCTACCAACTGTGCTACAGAAGGACAGGCAAACTACGTCTACAGGGGTGGATCCCAAAATAAATGTGTAAAGTGCAACAGAAATGACCATAGAGGGGATATGACCCCCTCCCCACACAGTTTTATCATTGAACTGTGATACAATAAGGGGCATCGGTGTGCTTTAGGACCATCCACATCAATTCCACATTACATGCACCACCAGTAGTAGCCTACATTTACTGTTAATTCCCATCATTTCTAATGTTTGTGTGGTTATAGTAATTTATGTTAATGCAGTCAATATATTAGTATTTACAGTCTTACCGTGGTCATTGTCGGAGTGGACAAGTTGTTTGCAGAGCGCACAACCTTTGCTACACTTGTTCATTTCATTCCATTTGGTCAATTTATTACTTGTCTTTTGTTTGCAGTGCCTCTGTCAATTTAGAGTAAGGTGCGCACCTGACTACACATAGAAGTAGGGGAAAAAAATATTGAACAAAAATCTGATTTTTTTTGGTCACATGCACGTGTTTAGCAGATATTATTGCTGACGTAGCGAAATGCTTTTAAAAAAAGAATTATTCCTGGCTCTATGTAATAACACAAACATAATTCTGGTCTTATAATGTAAGAAATAACACACAAAAAATAAAAATACTGCAAAGTTGCCTAAGGGCTAGAAGCAAGGCTGCCCTATCTATCAGCGCCATTTTGGTTGGACTAGTCTACCTGGCCTGCACGCAATTTTAGGCCTGTAAATGTGCCCACTTGGGGATGTCTGATAGTATTTCTGATTGTCTTAACTCACCACCACTAATGAGCTATGGAGCTTCTCAAAGTCTTTTTTCTTTACCTCAGACAGAAAGTAAACACAGTCCGTTTTTAGAATAAATTGAAAATAACAATAGTTCCTCAACGTATTTGAACAATATTTCCAGCTCTCTCCCTTTCAATAACAACTTGGCATGAAAGGGAAAAATGTATTGCTCTGATCCAGTGGAAACATCATAAAATAACCATATTACTTCTCATCCCTTGCACGAATAACCTACAGCTATGTCTGTCCCAAGCTCACTGGTGTGGGAAACTGAGGGCCCTGAAAATGTTATACAATGTTCAAGTTTGCTAAAGCGAGTTCCGGGGGTGACCCAGTTGATAGTTGATACAATGTTTCAAGATCATTGCAGAAGCCATGCATAGCCAATGGGATTTATAGGATATTTATTTTTATCAGGATATTTCAAATCAAATCAAATCAAATGGTATTGGTCACATACACGTGATTAGCAGATGTTATTGCGGGTGTAGCAAAATGCTTGTGCTTCTAGCTCCGACAGTGCTCTAATATCTAGCAAGTAATATCTAACATAGTACACAACATATACCTAATACACACAAATCTATGTAGGAATGACTTAAGACTATATACATATGGACGAGTGATGTCCGAGCAGAACGGACTAAGCTAAAATACAATAGTATAGAATACAGTATATACATATGAGATGAGTAATGCCAGATATGTAAACATTAAATGACTAAGATACCGTAGAATAGTATAGAATACAGTATATACAGTGGGGCAAAAAAGTATTTAGTCAGCTACCAATTGTGAAAGCTCTCCCACTTACATTTACATTTACATTTAAGTCATTTAGCAGACGCTCTTATCCAGAGCGACTTACAGCGACTCAAATTAAAAAGATGAGAGAGGCTTGCAATTTTCATCATAGGTACACTTCAACTATGACAGACAAAATGAGAAAAAAAAAATCCAGAAAGTCACATTGTAGGATTTTTAATGAATTTATTTGCAAATTATGGTGGAAAATAAGTATTTGGTCAATAACAAAAGTTTATCTCGATACTTTGTTATATACCCTTTGTTGGCAATGACAGAGGTCAAACGTTTTCTGTAAGTCTTCACAAGGTTTTCACACACTGTTGCTGGTATTTTGGCCCATTCCTCCATGCAGATCTCCTCTAGAGCAGTGATGTTTTGGGGCTGTTGCTGGGCAACACAGATTTTCAACTCCCTCCAATGATTGTCTATGGGGTTGAGATCTGGAGACTGGCGAGGCCACTCCAGGACCTTGAAATGCTTCTGACAAAGCCACTCCTTCGTTTCCCGGGCGGTGTGTTTGGGATCATTGTCATGCTGAAAGACTCAGCCACGTTTCATCTTCAATGCCCTTGCTGATGGAAGGAGGTTTTCACTCAAAATCTCACGATACATGGCCCCATTCATTCTTTCCTTTACACGGATCAGTCGTCCTGGTCCCTTTGCAGAAAAACAGCCCCAAAGCATGATGTTTCCACCCCCATGCTCCACAGTAGGTATGGTGTTCTTTGGATGCAACTCAGCATTCTTTGTCCTCCAAACACGACGAGTTGGTTTCATCTGACCATATGCCATTCTCCCAATCTTCTTCTGGATCATCCAAATGCTCTCTAGCAAACTTCAGACGGGCCTGGACATGTACTGGCTTAAGCAGGGGGACACGTCTGGCACGGCAGGAGTCCCTGGCAGCGTAGTGTGTTACTGATGGTAGGCTTTGTTACTTTGGTCCCAGCTCTCTGCAGGTCATTCACTAGGTCCCCCCGTGTGGTTCTGGGATTTTTGCTCACCGTTCTTGTGATCATTTTGACCCCACGGGGTGAGATCTTGCGTGGAGCCCGAGATCGAGGGAGATTATCAGTGGTCTTGTATGTCTTCCATTTCCTAATAATTGCTCCCACAGTTGATTTCTTCCCACCAATCTGCTTACCTATTGCAGATTCAGTCTTCCCAGCCTGGTGCAGGTCTACAATTTTGTTTCTGGTGTCCTTTGACAGCTCTTTGGTCTTGGCCATAGTGGAGTTTGGAGTGTGACTGTTTGAGGTTGTGGACAGGTGTCTTTTATACTGATAACAAGTTCAAACAGGTGCCATTAATACAGGTAACGAGTGGAGGACAGAGGGGCCTCTTAACCTCTTCAACCTATGGGGGCGCTATGTCATTATTGGATAAAAAAACGTGCCCGTTTTAAGCGCAATATTTTGTCACGAAAAGATGCTCGACTATGCATATAATTGCAAGTGTTGGAAAGAAAACACTGACGTTTTCAAAACTGCAAAGATATTATCTGTGAGTACCCCAGAACTGATCTTACAGGCGAAACCAAGATGAAACTTCAAACAGGAAATGAACAGGATTTTTGACGCTGTGTTTTACTAACGTCTCCTTATATGGCTGTGAATATGCTGTGAACGAGCTTATGCGCTCTGCCGTTCATCCAAGATGTCTGCAGCATTGTGGCGTATTTATAGGCATATCATTGGAAGATTGGCCATAAGAGACTACATTTGCCAGGGGGCCGTCCGGTGTCCTTTGCCTAAATTGGTGCGTAATTCCCAGTAACACTCATTTTGCCATGGGATACAGACAGAGAAGCACACTTCCAGGAACGATACCACATTGAAGAGATATGTAGAAAAACACCTTGAGGATTGATTCTAAACAACGTTTGCCATGTTTCAGTCGATATTATGGAGTTATTATGGAAAAAGTTCTGCGTTTCTATAACTGAATTTTCTTTTTTTTTGGTAGCCAAACATGACGCAGAAAACGGACCAATTTCTCCTGCACAAATAATCTTTCAGGAAAACTGAACATTTGCTATCTAACTGAGAGTTACTCCTCATTGAAAACATCCAAAGTTCTTCAAAGGTAAATGATTTATTGAATGTTTTTGCTGGTTTTTGTGAAAATGTTGCCTGGTGATGCTAACGCTAAATGCTAATTCTAAATGCTAACGCTAAATGCTAAATGCTAGTTTTGCTATGGTAGAGAAGCATATTTTTGAAAATCTGAGATGACAGTGTTGTTAACAAAAGGCTAAGCATGAGAGCATATTGATTTCATTTCATTTGCGATTTTCATGAATAGTTAACGTTGCGTTATGGTAATGGGATTGAGGCTGTAGTCATGATCCCGGATCCGGGTTGGCTCGACGCAAGAAGTTAAAGAAGAAGTTACAGGTCTGTGAGAGCCAGAAATCTTGCATGTTTGTAGGTGACTTATTTTCCACCATAATTTGCAAATAAATTCATAAAAAATCCTACAATGTGATTTTCAGGCCTCTGATCTTTTTAAGTGGGAGAACTTGCACAATTGGTGGCTGATTAAATACTTTTTTGTCCCACTGTACATATGAGATGAGTAATGCCAGGTATCTAAACATTAAGTGACTAAGATACAGTAGAATAGTATAGAATACAGTATATACATATGAGATGAGTAATGCCAGATATGTAAATATGATTAAAGTCAATAGTGTTCCATCCCTTAATGTGGCCAGTGATTTCTAGTCTATGCCTATAGGCAGCAGCCACTAATGTGCTAGTGATGGCTGTTTAACAGTTTGATGGCCTTGAGATAGAAGCTATTTTTCAGTCTCTTGGTCCCAGCTTTGATGCACCTGTAGTGACCTCGCCTTCTGGATGATAGTGGGGTGAACAGGCAGTGGCTCGGGTGATTGATGGCTGCTGTAGGTGTCCCAGAGGGCGGGTAGTTTGCCCTCGGTAATGTGTTGGGAAGACCGCACCACCCTCTGGAGAGCCTTGCGGTTGCGGGCAGTGCAGTTGCCATACCAGGCGGTTATACAGCCCAACAGGATGCTTCAATTGTGCATCTGTAAAAGTTTGTCAGGGTTTTAGGTGACAAGCCAAATTCCTTTGGCCTCCTGAGGTTGAAGAGGCTCTGTTGTGCCTTCTTCACCACACTGTCTGTGTGGGTGGTCCATTTCAGTTTGTCAGTGATGTGTATGCCAAGGAACTTGAAGCTTTCCACCTTCTCCACTGCGATCCCGTCAATGTAGATAGGGGCATGCACCCTCTGCTGTTTCCTGACGTCCACGATCATCTCCTTAGTTTTGTTGATGTTGAGTGAGAGGTTGTTTTCCAGGCACCACACTCCCAGAGCCCTCACCTCCTCCCTGTAGGATGTCTTGTCATCATTGTTAATCAAGCCTACTACTGTTGTGTCGTCTACAAACTTGATGATTGCGTTGGAGGCGTGCTTGGCCATGCAGTCATGGGTGAACAGGGAGTACAGGAGGGGGCTGAGCATGCACACTTGTGGGTCCCCAGTGTTGAGGATCAGCGGAGTGTAGGGGATGTTTCCTACCTTCACCACCTGAGGGCGGCCCATCAGGAAGTCTAGGACCCAGTTCCACAGGGCTGGGTTCAGACCCAGGGACTCGAGGCAGGGAGATCTTCATGATGAGCTTGAAGGGTACTATGTTGTTGAATGCTGAGCTATAGTCAATAAACAGCATTCTTACATAAGTATTCCTCTGTCAAGATGGGATAGGGCAGCACAGAGTGATGGCGATGGCATGGTCTGTGGATCTATTGGGACGGTAAGCAAATTTAAGTGGGTCTAGGGTGGATGTTAAGGTTGAGGTGGTATGATCCTTGACTAGTCTCTCAAAGCACTTCATGATGACAGAGGTGAGTGCAAGTGTGCTAGTCATTAAGTTCAGTTACCTTTGCCTTCTTGGGTACAGGAACAATGGTGGCCATCTTGAAGCATGTGTGGACAGCAGACTAGGATAGGGAGAGATTGAATATACCTGTAAACTCATCAGCCAGCTGGTGTGGGCATGCTCTGAGGAGGCGGCTAAGGATGCCGTCTGGGCCGGCAGCCTTGCGAGGATTAACACATTTAAATGTTTTACTCACATCGGCCATCGAGAAGGAGAGCCCACAGTCCTTGGTAGCGGGTCACGTCGGTGGCACTGTGTTATCCTCAAAGCATGCAAAGAAAGTGTTTAACCTGTCCTGAGCTGTTGAATTGCGACTACACTGTTTATATTCTGCCATATTACCAGTCACCTTGCCATGGTTAAATTCGGTGGTTCGCACTTTCAGTTTCGCACGAATACTACCGTCTATCCACGGTTTCTGGTTAGGGTAGGTTTTAATATAGGTACTACATCTCCTATACACTTCCTTATAAAATCAGTCACCGTATCCACGTATGTGTCTATATTATTTTCGCAAGCTACCCGGAACATATCCCAGTCCACGTAATCAAAACAATCCTGAAGCATGGATTCCAATTGGTCAGACCAGCGTTGAATAGTACGAAGCACGGACACTTCCTGATTGAGTTTCGGCTTATAGGACGGGAGGAGCAAGATGGAGTCGTGGTCAGATTTGCCGAAAGTAGGGCGGAGGAGGGCCTTGTAAGCATTCTGGAGGTTTGAATAGCAATGGTTCGAGAGTCTTAGCAGTGCGAGTAGATATTTTGATAGAACTTCGGTAGCCTAGTTCTCAGATTTGTTTTGTTAAAATCCCCAGCTACAATAAATGCAGCCTCAGGATATGTGTTTCTTTGAGGACGGTGAATGTTTTGGCTTGAGGTGGGATGTAAACGGCCGTGGCGATGACGGAGGAGAATTCTCTTGGGATAATATTTAATTGTGAGGTATTCTAGGTCGGGCGAACAAAAGGACTTGAGTTCCTGTATGTTCCTAGAATTACACCATGAGTTGTTAATCATGAAACACACCCCTCAACCCTTCTGCTTCCCGGGGGGAGATATTTATTCCTGTCTGCGCAATGTATTTTCTACCTGCAACCAAAAAGTTGCAAGATCAAATCCCCGAGTTGAAGGTAAAAATCTGTCGTTCTGGTCCCTGAACAAGGAAGTTTACCCACTGTTCCTAGGCCGTCATTGAAAATAAGAATTTGTTCTTAACTGACTTGCCTAGTTAAATCATTTAAAAAAAATATATTTTGAGATACAAATACTCCATTGTAGAATGATAGTGAAGACATCAAAACTATGAAATAGAATCATGTAGTAACCCAAAAAGTGTTAAACAAATCAAAATATATTTTATATTTGAGATTCTTCAAATAGCCACCCTTTGCCTGGATGACAGCTTTGCACACTCTTGGCATTGTCTCAAACAGCTTCACTTGGAATATTTTTCAAACAGTCTTGAAGGAGTTCCCACATATGCTGAGCAATTTTTGGCTGCTTTTCCTTCACTCTGCAGTCCAACTCATGCCAAGCCATCTCAATTGGGTTGAGGTCAGGGGATTGCGGAGGCCAGGTCATCTGATGCAGAACTCCATCACACCTATTCTTGGTAAAATAGCCCTTACAAAGCCCAAACCAGATGGGATGGCATATCGTTGCAGAATGCTGTGGTAGCCATGCTGGTTAAGTGTGCCTTGAATTCTAAATAAATCACAGACAGTGTTACCAGCAAAGCACCCCCACACCATCATACCTCCATGCTTTATGGTGGGAAATACACGTGTGGAGATCATCCGTTCACCCACACCACTTCTCACAAACCAAAAATCCAATCCAATCCAATTTGGACTCCAGAACAAAGGACAAATTTACACCGGTCTAATGTCCGGTGGAATATGTTTTTTGTTTGTTTGTTTAATTGCGTTGTTTGTAACTAATTTCTTTATGTATTATCTACATAATGTTGCCGCTACCATCTCTTATGACTGAAAATAACTCCTTGACATCAGGACTGCGATTACTCACCACGGACTGTTCCGGAAGACTGTGTGATCACTCTCTCCGCAGCCGATGTGAGTAAGACCTTTAAACAGGTCAACAGATGGATTACCAGGATGTGTACTGCGAGCTTGCACTGACCAACTGGCAAGTGTCTTCACTGACATTTTCAACCTCTCCTTGTCCGAGTCTGTAATACCAACATGTTTTAATCAGACCACCATAGTGCCTGTGCCAAAGAACACTAAGGTAACCTGCCTAAATGACTACCGACCGTAGCCATGAAGTGCTTTGATAGCTGGTCATGCCTCACATCAACGCCATTATCCCAGAAACACTAGACCCACTCCAATTTTCATACCGCCCCAACAGATCCACAGATGATGCAATCTCTATTGCACTCCACACTGCCCTTTCCCACCTGGACAAAAGGAACAGCTATGAGAGAATGCTATTCATTGACTACAGCTTAGCATTCAACACCATAGTTCCCCCAAAGCTCATCACTGGGACTAAACACCTCCCTCTGCAACTGGATCCTGGACTTCCTGACGAGCCATCCCCAGGTGGTAAGGGTAGGTAACAACACATCTGCCACGCTGATCCTCAACACAGGGGCCCCTCAGGGGTGCGTGCTTAGTCCCCTCCTGTACTCCTTGTTCACTCATAACTACACGGTCAGGCATGACTCAAACACCATCATTAAGTTTGCCGATGACACAACAGTGGTAGGCCTGATCACCAACAATGACGAGACAGACTATAGGGAGGATGTCAGAGACCTGGCCATGTGGTTCCAGGACAACAACCTCTCCCTCAATGTGATCAAGACAAAGGAGATGATTGTGGACTACAGGAAAAAGAGAACCGAGCACGCCCCCATTCTCATTGATGGGGCTGCAGTGGAGCAGGTTGAGAGCTTCAAGTTCCTTGGTGTCCACATCACCAACAAACTAACATGGTCCAAGCACACCAAGACAGTCGTAAAGACGGCACGACAAAACCTATTCCCATTCAGGAGACTGAAAAGATTTAGCATGGGTCCTCAGATCCCAAAAAGGTTCTACAGCTGCACCAGCGAGAGAATCCTGACTGGTTGCATCACTACCTGGTATGGCAACTGCTCAACCTCAAGGCCCTACAGAGGGTAGTGTGACGGCCCAGCACATCACTGAGGCAAAGCTTCCTGCCATCCAGGAACTCTATACCAGGCGGTATCAGAGGAAGGCCCTAAAATTGTGAAAGACTCCAGGCACCCTAGTCATAGACTATTCTCTCTGCTACCGCACGGCAAGCGGTACCGGAGCACCAAGTCTAGGTCCAAGAGGCTTCTAAGCAGCTTCTACCCCCAAGCCATAAGACTCCTGAACACCTAATCAAATGGCTACCCAGACAAATTGCATTGCCCCCCCCCCCCACACCGCTGCTACTCTCTGCTGTTGTTAACTCTATCTTCATGTACATATTACCTCAACTAACCGGTGCCCCCGCACATTGACTCTGTACCGGTACGCCCCTGTATATAGTATCGCTATTGTTATTTTACTGCTGCTCTTTAATTACTTGTTACTTTTATTTCTTATTCTTATCCATTTTTTAAAACTGCATTGTTGGTTAGGGGCTCGTAAGTAAGCATTTCACTGAAAGTTTTATTTGACTGTTGTATTCGGCGCATGTGACGAACAAAAATTTGATTTGATGCTCCAGATACTCAACTAGTCTAAAGGCCAGTTTTATTGCTTCTTTAATCAGGACAACAGTGTTCAGCTGTACTAACATAATTGCAAAATGGTTTTCTAATGATCAATAAGCCTTTTAAAATGATAAACTTGGATTTTCTAACACAACGTGCCATTGGAACACTGGAGTTGCTGATAATGGGCATCTGTACGGCTATGTAGATATTCCATTAAACAAATCACATTAACAATGTCTACACAGTATTTCTGATCAATTTGATGTTATTTATTGGACAAAAATGTGCTTTTGTTTAAAAAACAAGGACATTTCTGAGTGACCCCAAACTTTTGAACGGTAGTGTTATATATATATATATATATATATATATATATATATATATATATATATGGAAAAATACACGTTTCAAAATTTCGACCACAAATTTCAACTACTCTTTGTGGACAAAGATGTATATTTTTGGGCGGTTCAGCCCTAATAGAAAGGCAGAAAATTATCTTTAGATGCCCAAAACAATTCTGAGGGAAGATTCCAAGACCCCCTGCCTGGTTATGTTCACCCCACTTCTAAAACCAAAGTTGCTTCCCTGCCACCTAGAGTGTGTTGTTTGCAGTTATGACATTTTTTCTCAGGAGTATAATTCATTATCTGATCCCTCCCGGTGACCTGGATGGAATAATGTGATCCTTCCTTAAATCATAGAACAGGCCTGCCCAACCCTCTTCCTGCAGATCTACTGTCCTGTGGGTTTTCAGTTCCAACCCTAATTTAACACACCTAATCATACTAATTAGCTGCTCAACAAGACTTTAATTAGCTGAATCAGAACCGCCAAATTAGGGTTGGACTGAAAACCTACAGGATAGTAGCTCTCCAGGAAGAGGGTTGTGCAGCCCTGCCATAGGAAGTCCCAACCAGATGACTACTTCAAAATGGTGAAAGTCCTTAATGGCACTGCCGATGCTAAAACAGGATTTTGGCCCTAGAGTCTATCTCTATGCCCTATTTTTTCAAATCAGTTTTTATCTCAATATAATAGAATTTCAGGATAACAATTTACCCTTCACTAAGCTCTGACCCCCTTGGTTAGTGTTGTAACCTTGGACAACAGTTTCCCGGGAAGCACAATTCCCCCCGTCTAATCCCCTGACAATGATCTCAAACTGGGTTTTTAATACACGATGAAATTAACACAGACTATTCTTTCCTAATCAGGAGACTCTTGGTTATGTTGTGGTGGACTGTACTTACTTCACAGGGAACCTGGTAAAATTAAGGTTGTACTGTAGCTATTCTGGAGTGGGGCTCAGAAAAGGGTCAATGAAGTACTTTACTGTAATTGTTTTCAATTAAACTGGTCAAACAGAAACGAAAAAAAAGCAAGAATATTGCTAAGACTGTCTGTGAGTGGTCTGAGTGGGGAGGGGAAAACTGAAAACTAGCTGTTGTTGGCAGAGATCTGGAACTCTCTTTCTTATTGGTTTATTAACTAATTTACCTGGTGATGTCACCAGGCAGGCTAGAACACTTTCCCACCAAAACAGGCAGACATTTCAGACACAGGATGTGAGAAACAAAACAACAGCTCTTACACCAAAATGGCATCATCATCGTCACAATTTCACAGTATTATTCCAACCTCATGGTGTGGAAATATATATAAAACACAGAACAATCACGTTTGTGAGTTGCAATGGGCCTTTAAATAAAATAGTGACGCTACATAGGCCTACATGTGTTAAGGGAGAACGTCAAGTGGATTGAGAAATCAATAGCATGTGTTATCCTGCCATCTAGTGGGGGTATGAATGACCCACTTCAACAAGCCTCTCCAGCTGCAGCTGCAGGCCTATACCTTCCGAACGAAGTGACTGTGGCGTTAGCTAGGTTTCCATCCAATTGGTAACAAATTTTCATTCGAATATTCTAAACTCCGAATAAAGACAATATGCGCATTTTCCCACCAGTGCGGTCTTTCCCTCAAACTAACTAGTTGCGGAAAAAAATCAGTGCATGATGACGCACACAACATGTACTTTTTCTCACAAGTGTTCATGTACCAAGTGAAATCTACAGTTTCCATAGCATTTTTTTAAAACTCTACCGCATGTTCAACTCTACACAAAAACTGTTGAGTTAAATACTGTAGCAAATGTGCCTACTCTGGTCTTGGCATGTGCGCCCTAGCCAACATTAAGCAGCTAGGCTGCAGTGCGTGGGAAGGCTGTGCATGTAGGCTAGTCTACATAATGAGATTATTATGTATAACAGCGAGAATATTTGTATATGTTAAACGGTAGTCAAGCATCGATCATTATGTCACCAGAATCAGACTCTTGACGTGTATTGGAAAGGAGCATCAAGATCAATGTGCAGTTTAACCACCAAATGATTTAATCTGTAGCCAAATAAATGGCATGGTTTCAAATTTCATAGGGAAGGATCACACATCATATCATCGCGTGACTCCAGGTTTACTTCCGTATGATGTTTTTTATATTTGCATTCTTGCGTAATTACATTTTACCTACACAAAGATCTCACCAGGTCAAACAAACAAATTATGTCGTCATTTATAAAATTGTACGGAAACTTCTTGTTTTCATCACAGCTGTCATGATTTTTTGTATTTATTCGGCATGACTTTACTCGCATAAAAACTGTAGATGGAAACGTGATTACGGATGACTCGAATGATTGCATGCATTTCAGTGGGCATAATTCTATGAGTCAGTTCACCCCTTGACCTGAAGATGGGGTCCTTGATGTGATATAAGACAGACCAAGAGCCTTTGGCAATTTCTGAAGCTCATGTTGAATTCCATGAGGAGTCATATAATATGGCAATCCCAACACCTATTCGAATGTAAATCATACATTCTTGTAATATACATTTTTGATAATTACATTTTTATCTCATAAACTGTAATATAGTTTTTCCCATTTCAAGTCCATTCCCGACATTTGTAATTCGGACCCTGCATGACCAGCACTAAAACACAAATTGTATTATTATTTTGTGTTCAATCAATGGGCAGAATAAACAGCATTATAAACTGGGTGGATCGAGCCCTGAATGTTGATTGGCTGACAGCAGTGGTATATCAGACCGTATACCACGAGTGTGACACAACATTTATTTTTCTCTGCTCTAATTACATTGGTAACCAGTTTATAATAGCAATAAGGCACCTCAGGGGTTTGTGACATATGGCCAATATACCACGGCTAAGGGCTGTGTCCGGGCATTCCGTGTTGCGTCGTGCTTAAGAACAGCCCCTTAGCCGTGGTATATTGGCTATATACCACACCTCCTCGGGCCTTATTGCTTAATTAGACAAATGGTAAATGATTTGTAGGAGCATGACATTCAATAATACAGAAATTAATCAATAACACAAGGTACATGTATTGTAATGCACAGACCTACCAAGCAACAATAAATGGTATGCTAATAGGTTTCACCATGGCTAAAAGAACAAAAAACAGAAATGAATTGGAAAATAAAGCCCAAATTAAACCCAACACCTTCCACCCGAGTGACCTGTTTACTTTAACTCCTTATAGCGAAGGATCTTACATTTTCAGATGCATTTCACGACATTGTTAAGGTTCGTACATTGGCACTATGATAACTGGCAGTAGACAATTCCTAAAGATCAATAACTAAAAACGAGAAGAGCCATTTGAGCCATGTTTGCAACAGATTTAAAATATAGATATTTTTTTTATCTAACAACATTTATACTGCTGTGCTTTTATTTGCAACGCAACAGGAGAGCAAGGCACATTCTTCTAATTATATAGTTTTTAAACAGCGGTGAACTCGAAGACAAGGAGGGTATATTTTACATCAGCACCAAAACGCCCGAAACACAAAACCCGTCATCAAGACCTCAGTTAGCTGCATTTACCTTCCTACCACTTTAGCGGGCATCCCTGACTTTTTACTCTGATTGTCTCTGTGGGAGAGAGTTGCCCGCCAGTGCTACATCACTATCTGATGAAAGATACTGGAGTTCCCAAATAAAACCGAGAATCTGCAGAATAAGAAGCGTCGGTGCTGGTATGCAGCAAACGGGCAGATAATTAAGCTTATAATATTTTGCCCCCAAGGTTGCAGATTTGTTTCTCCATAGATAAACATTACAACAGTCTAGTTTAAATATGAACCAAGAAAACCTTGAAGTGTTTGTAACCCATTCTGAAAAACGTTTATAGAAAACATTTGAAATGATCGAAAAATGCATTTCTGTAACATTGAACGAATCAGGAAATTCTGCCAACCATTCAATTATGGGGTTGTATCATCTCAAACGAACGTCCAATGCTTTCCTGATGTATGAAATAACCCCCCGATTAAAAGTAGAAACTCAAGGGTTTAGGTTACATATCACGATTGCGACATTTATTTGCCAATGTCAATGTTCTTATATTTGGAACTAACTTGCATTCAGAAATTGAAAGTCTAGTCAAGAGGGGAAGAAGACAAGGAAGGATGCATGGAGAATATCGAACCAAGCATCCTATTCAGAGAGGTCGGTCTACCTAACTCTAAAAACCAATGGCAACCTCATCCTAAAAGCCAGTCTTTGTCAGCCTTAAAACCCAACATGTTCTAAAACGCCATTGTGGGGTTAAACCTCATAAATTTGTAGCAGGCACTGATTAAACATCACGAGAATTGAAACACTAAAGATTTTGTCTAGGTCCCTTTTGGAGGACAGACAATGGTCCATTCAGAGGGAGACAACCACACAAAAAGAGTGTTTTAAGGGGAGATGCTGCGCGCGGAGGGGTTCGGTCAGTCCCCTCCATATGTGATACAAGGTGGCCCGAGCCCCGGGGACAATAGACCAGGTGACAGGGACGATGCGCTACTGGGTCGGAGGACGAGCAAACAACATCATAGGGGTCGTGAAAGCGTGAAAAAGAACCAGTGTTGCCACAGAATAACGCATCTTCTATTCCAGTCAGCCCCTACGACATATTTCACTTCCATCAATGGAATAAGACAGGGAGGAAGGAGAATGAAGTGAAGTGTTTTACCCCACACAGAGGCAGGGACCTTTGACAGTTTACAATATGGATTATAGAATAAACTATAAAACATTGAAATGTGATATTTCAGTGTATGGGTCCAATAGTAAAAGCATTTCCCCTCCTAAGATAATATTTTTTATAGAGAAATAAAAGTGCTGATCCAACCCGCATAAATCCAAATGAATCGACAGATTTAAAAGGGACGATACAAATAACATATTTTTCTGTCTACAAGCTAATCTCCCAATAACCAATGATGAAAGGAGAGCGCAACACACTGAAATGGCATACACTATAAATAGTTTTTACTTTTAATGACAATATTATTTTCTTATTTAAATTGGCCCATCGCTATGCAGCCCAGACTACTTCGGTTTCATCGTCCATGATTTTCTCGTTAATTACAGATAAAACTGCAATAACGGTTTGTAAAAAAATAATTTACAAAGAAGTTTGCAGAGCTATGTATGGGTTAAATGAATGCTTTACGTTGCCTGCACGTTTGAAGCACACGAAGAGAGAGCCCTTTTGAACGAGAGGGAGATGAGCTGTATGGTCGAATGTTTACCCGGTTTTTGTTATGCTCAGTGAAATCCACTCTATAGAGTGCGATGGTGTTTGCTCAGCTTTAGGGTTCTGAACTGTTTACATGATAAAAGCTAACATTTCTTACTGTTCGTTTCTTATTTCCATAGGTTCCTCTAAGCCTTTCTCTTCTCTAGTGTCAGAAGTTGTTGGATAGAATGGTGTATGGTGTATCCCTCAATAGCCTAGCTTTGTTGGAATACATGTAGGCCTAGATGCATGAGGACTTCTGAAAAATTGACAATATGTGCAAACATGTACAAGATTTATTCGTAATTCTATAAAAAGACAAAACATTTAAGGCCAACCAATCAATATAACGATTACGTTCTATAACATTTCCAGACAAAAGTGAAAAACAATTTCCAAAGCAATTATATCCTAATTCCCTCGTACTTTTGACAGAAATCTTGGTGTAGATTCGAAATTCATAAAAATTACAGAAATGTTAAATTACTGATAAAATAAGCCTACGCAAAGTAAACACAACAATGATCCAATTGGATAAACAAAACTTAATCTAGGAGTATAATGTCCATAGGCCTACCACCAGATTACAACAAACTAATAAAGACTTTAATCATTCGAAAATATCACTCAATCGGCTACATTTAATAAAATACCAAAAATAAAATATGTGCAAAATAGCCTACTTCTCATACAACATTATTAGTGAGCGTTTAACACTTAAGTACCTCGAAAAATAAGGGAATTCAGAAAACATATTTGGTTTTAAGTGTTCCTCTATGCAATGTCCTCTTGTTGATGTTTTCAGTCACTTAAAATAACTGAATTGAACTGAGTCGTTCAGAAAGTCTCTCCAAGCAAAGGTGTGTCTAGATGCTGCCGGGCTGGCAAAATGCTGGTATGGGGAAGGTAGACCGAACGGCGACGGAAGCTGGAAAGACTGGTATCCCAAACTGAAGGGTGTACCCGGGGACGTGGTCGGTCTAAGACAGCCTCCTTTCTCCGTGTTAATGAAACAGGTCTGATAAGGCTTGCCATCCCGAACTAGGATGGGTACCACTACTCTTCGCAACATTGGCGATTGGTTTATGTCTTGTGGCGCTCCCTCTACTCGCGACCTCTTCATTTTGTACCTGTGGTTCTGGAACCAGATCTTGATCTGCGTCGGCGTCAGGCTGAGGAGATGGGCGAGCTGCTCCCGCTCTGGTGCTGACAGATAGCGCTGCTGACGGAAGCGCCTCTCAAGCTCGAAGGTCTGGGCCTTCGAGAAGAGCACGCGGCGCTTCTTCTTCTTCTCGGCCTCAGAGTCCAGAGAAGACTCGTCTGACTTGTTTGGGGAGATCTCCAGGCTACCCTCATCTGAAGCTGAGGAATTCAAAATGGTGTTATTACACTGATCAATTAACCATATAAACAACTCACGAAATACAATATCACCAGAAATACATAGCTACAGAGATTTATTTACTCCCAATTTGAATTAGGCTACACATCTCCCTATAAAGTGTATATCCAATTATTTAATAATGCTTAGTTAATTGGATGGATACCTTATTGGATCTCATAAAACAGGCATGTTGGAAATCGCTGTGGATGATATTAAATTGTGCCAATTTAAGCAGGACCCATAAAATCCAGTTAGGCCAATGTGCTTATATGGATTTGAAGTGGTCAGGCCTATCTGTTTCTATGCTCAGGTTTCAACCAGGGGGACTTACAGAGACAAGGGCTCCGGTCGCTGTCCATCCAGGAGGAGTAAAGGGAGCTGTAGCGGGAGTTACCGGGGGAAGGCTGCGCTGTCTTGGCGTCATGCTCAGGCAAATCCAGGATGCTCCTCACGGAAAAACTGAACTTTGCAGCAACAGCCATTCTGTCCAGGAAAAAAACTAACAGAATCCTTGTGCGTAATAACTATCCAAATGAGAGGATACAGTTGATATAGGAGTAAAAATACGTATCCACTCAAGGAATGGCGAAGAGCGCTGTCAGAGTCAGAGACGACCTAGAACACCCTGTGTGTGTGTGGACATGAGGCAGTGTTTGTATAAACAGTACTTCACGCCGCTTATATATGCTCCTCGAGGACGCCAAGTACCTGAATGATTCGAGTGCCTTTATCCAATGATGGTAGGTGTGAACCCGCAGAAGAATATCCCCGTTGCCTCAACAATGGCCGAAGGAAACACTCGTCATCATTACAGATTCGTCCCGTATCGTGAAAAGTGGTGACCAGATAATGGTGATTGTTGCAGCTGAATCACGTCTTGGGTGGCAAGTGACAACAGAACCCCCCTCCCCCGAAATAACATGTCCAATATTTGCATACAAAGTGAGCAATTAGTGTGAGATGCCCCGGAGTTGGTTTAACTAATATATTTAGGGCTGTGCACCCTATCCATTGCAGGTATTTTGAAATTAATAATGTTGTATATCATGTCCCTGAAATAAAAACACATAACAATATCATAATAACACAAAAATAGCACACCAATAACACCTATTTTTGTAAAAAAAAAAAAGAATATTAGGTTATTTCCATTTAGGCTATACATCTAATTTTAATTTCCCAAGAAAAAGTATATTTTTTTCCCGTATAGGCTTCACAAAGAGTGACACTCCTGCAAAATGAACATGATCTTGTGAACCAAAATGGAGAAAAGTCAACGACCAATTTCTAATGAGTAGAAAGAATAGATTACGGCAATTTCTCTTGCGGCAGACAGGTCCATTCTTAGAGGCTATCCAGTGCGAATTAAATTGAGACAGATATGTTATTATTTTAGTATTATTTTAGAGACGACACGTGAATCACATGAGTGCCTTGGAACAGTGAATCAAGCCATTTTCTGATTCCAAACATATGGCACCGCCCTACTTGGACACTGTAACGGGGTATTTGGGGTATTTTAAACATCTTAAAGAACAATCTGACCTTAATGGCCATGTTCTCTTATACGCTCCACCCAGCACAGCCAGAAGAGAGAGGACTGGCCACCCCTCAGAGCCTGGTTCCTCTCTAGGTTTCTTCCTAGGTTCACACCATTCTAGGGAGTTTTTCCGAGCTACGGTGCTTCTACATCTGCATTGCTTGCTGTTTGCGGATTTAGTCTGGGTTTCCGTATAGCACATTGTGACATCTGCTGATGAAAAAAAAGGGCTTAATACATATATTTGATTGATTGATTAAAATACGCTTACACTTTTTACTGCAATATACAGTAAATTATCGTGCGTTGTGGGAAAATCTTGTGGGCGGGGAAAGAATGTCTGTATTTCGAATGGTGATGGTATTGTTGTTTCTGTCTCATTAACATATTTTGAGGCGTGCCTTGTAATAGGCTATATTTGTTGCACCAGTGACTGAGAGTGCTGTGCCAATTTAACTGGTATGTGGTAGTGCTCCATCAATCTCAAAAGAATACGTGATAGTTTGGAGTGTTAAAAAGTGTTAAACCTTAAATGGTTGAGCATTTTGTCATGTCCTTTTGGTCTGTTTTGGCCTTTGGGAGCCTTCGATAAGGCCTCTAGAAGTGTAAGTGATATAAAACACCAACTATTCATTAATATGCTGTAACGTGTAAACACTTAACTTAGCAGCAAACCTGCTTGCTTGTAAAATTCTGTGAAATACAAACCCCTCCCTTTCCGATGAAGGTATCCTTTACTTTATTTTTTACAGTATAATACAGCACATTTTACGGTATTGCACTGTTTGTCATTACACAGCACTTTCTTTGATATATTTGATATATTACAGTAGTTGTATTACAATATAAAATACACACTTTTCCTTGCCACTGAGCTGCCTGTAAATTAATGTCAAATTCATGGCGACCACCTTACATTGTCGGTCAAACGCTATATGACTATGTTGGAACAGGTGTCCTTCACCTTCAGTCAAAACACACATTTTATAAAGGCATACAGCCTAGTAATAGGAGATTATGACGCAGCTGATAAAGGGGACCACATATCCCCAGCAGACGCATTCATATTATGGAGTGCTGTAAGGGGAAGGATGTGGCATATGAAAAGCATTTTTTTTCCCCGTCCGTTTTGGGCTGTGTGTTTCAACTGTACTTCAGACTGAAGAGTTCTAATATTGGCTCTCGTCTCAGACTTCAGATACGGACACGAGGCACAGGCAGGTCCGCGGAGTTCCATCTAGTTCCCATGCCATGCTTTGGACCGCCTCCACTCCTCTCTGCTTTGCGCGCTTTGCCTTGGTGACAGGGCCTGCCCTATAGCGAGGAGAGTGGACATGCCTCAGCCTTCCATCCCAAGTCGTCCTGGGTGGTCGGCCGAGGGGGAATACAAATACATGCCAACCAGAGGCGGAGAACAAAGGAGGGAAATGTAGCCCCGCGTCCGAGACCCGTTGGAAGCATTTGTTCCAGTCAAGATTTTGCATTTGTTCAGTCCTTCAATAATACGGTGATTGACGCCCCGCCACAATGTCCTTTAACTTTCCAGGATAAATCCGAGCTTGTTCCTTGTTGTCATGGTTTTGAATGGGCCTGAATGGGATGCGGGCATTAGGCCTACTACAATCTACTGCTGCTCTACGTCCAACACCCGCCAAACCTGCAGTGAGCAGAAATATTACTTATGCGTTTCCAAACTAATTAAAACGCCTTTTCATTTCCACTACCCAAACAGTAGTTGACCTCGATGATTCGAACAATATGGCGTATAAAATATAGTGGCCTTTCATTTTGCTTTAATCTTTACTCAGAAGCATGTCTACGCACTGAAATCAAACTCTAAAAACAAGTCTAGTGATAAAAACACCATGGATAACGCTTATTGGAGACTCATGCCTGCAACACACCCTTGAGACATCGGAGTAGCAAGAGAAAGAGGATTGTTTTTTTTATAACTATGTCTGATAGTCCTCCTATAACAAACATGAAAACGCACATCTAGGCTGTGCTACAAGGTCTTCAGTGAAGAGCCTCTCAAATAATGTTGACAAGAACTAACAGATTACTGTAAGCAAGTAGGCCTATACGGTGGCTCAAGTGGGTCAATTTGCAGAGGACTCTTCAATTTAAGTGCAGAACTTCGTAAGGCAAAGATAAGTCAGGTTCAGATAGCGGGAATGATTCTGTCCACAATGAACTCGCCAGCCCCTTAATCTATTAGACCCACAGACTTCAGATTCAGCCAGAGAGGAGAGGCCACTCTGGGACCGAGAGCTCTTTACGGACAAATATTTACTTTTGTTGTAAGACTCTTGGCTGGTTCTAAATCTTCAACAAAATTGCGATTTTCCCATTTGAAGTGTAGTCCTTTAGGCAAATTTGGTAAGAAATTAAAATAAATGTCTAATTTAGCCAATCTTATAAGAAACATGATGTAATATGTGTGTAATAATAGAAGGTAAGCAATTTATGTAAAAAATATTAGGCTATCTGATATTTGATCTCTGCACCTGTCCTCTTTTCATCAATACTTTTAGAGAGTGTAATCAAAACCTATTTCATTCTAAGGATCTAACAAATACCACAAAAACAACATGTGTTAAAAGTGTGAATTGACCTTCAACGAGATTTACTATTAAAATCCAAAACCCTTCCACTGGGCACAGACGTAAATTCAAAGACTAGTTTTTATTTTCATTTGGTTGAGTTGTTAACTGACGTGAATTCAACGTGAAATCAACAAACGAATTCACCATGTTATTGGATTTAGTTTACAATTTGGGGGGGGGGGGTTGTTTTCTGTGGAAACGACGTTGATTTAACCAGTTTCTGCACAATGGGCTGCCTCTGGCATTCGCTCATACACTGTACATTTACGTATTTCGATTGCCCTCTTTGCCATAGTTCTAAAACTACTATAAAACACATGGTCATAATTAAGAAAGTATCAATAGTACAAAGTAGGCTAATTCGATACATGGGGCGGGTTAGAACACCATGGCAATAGAGCGTTTGCCACGAGGGCATCAGGGTACCGAAAAAGAAAAGTGACGGCGCTGCACTCTGGTTTAGTAGTGCGATGATCTCTTTTGTGTAAAGATGAAAGTGAGATTGAGGTCAATATTATTATCAACTAGAAAACAGTATTATTAGGCTATTAGTTACTTTTATAGGGACCACAATGGAAATAACTGACTTGTTTTCTATCACTGTCACGTTTTTAAAATGTATGTACTGTGTGTATATGTGTTTTATTATCTGGCAAACACAATCTATCACACATACACTACATGGCTAAAAGTATGTGGACACCCCTTCAAATTAGTGGATTTGTACATTTCAGTTACACCAGTTGCTGACAGGTACAAAATCGAGCACACAGCCATGCAATCTCCATAGACAAACACTGGCAGTAGATTTGCCCATACTGAAGAGTTCAGTGACTTTTAACGTGGCACCATCATAGGATGCCAGCTTTCCAACAAGTCAGTTTGGCAAATTTCTACTCTGCCCGGGGTCAACTGTAAGTGCTGTTATTTCGAAGTGGAAATGTCTAGGAGCAACAACAGCTCAGCCGCGAAGTGGTAGGATACACAAGCACGGAACGGGACCACCGAGTGTTGAAGCACGTAAAAATCATCTGTTCTCGGTTGCAACACTCACTACCGAGTTCCAAACTGCCTCTGAAAGCAACGTCAGCACAATAACTGTCAGTCGGGAACTTCATGAAATGGGTTTCCATTGCAGAACAACCGCACACCCATGGCCATTGGACTCTGGAGAAGTGGAAACGCGTTCTCTGGAGTGATGAATTACGCTTCACCATCTGACCATCCGACAGACAAATCTGGGTTTGGCGGATGTCAGGAGACCGCTGCCTGCCTGAATGCATAGTGCCAACTGTAAAGTTTGGTGGAGGAGGAATAATGGTCTGGGGCTGTTTTTCATGGTTCGGGCTAGGCCCCTTAGTTCCAGTGAAGGGAAATCTTAACGCTATAGCATACAATTAAATTCTAGGCGATCATGTGCTTCCAACTTTGTGGCAACAGTTTGGGTAAGGCCCTTTCTTGTTTCAATATGACAATGCCCCCGTGCACAATGAGAGGTCCATACAGGAATGGTTTGTCGAGATCGGTGTGGAAAAACTTGACAGGCCAGCACAGAGCCTTGACCTCAACCTCATCAAACACCTTTTGGATGAATTGGAACACCGACTGCGAGCCAGGCCTTATCGCCCAACATCTGTGCCCGACCTCACTATTGCTCTTGTTGGCTGAATAGAATAAAGCCCCTGCAGCAATGTTCCAACATCTAGTGGAAAGCCTTCCCAGAAGAGTGGAGGCTGTTCTCGCAGCAAAGGGGGGACCAACTCCAAATGAATGCCAATGATTTTGGAATGAGATGTTCGATGAGAAGGTGTCCACATACTTTTGGCCATGTAGTGTATGTTTGAATAAATTGTGATATTCCCTTTTTCTTGTATTTCTCTATATGAGCCTCACAGGCTATTTAAAACAATACCTTTACAAATGCCTACCAAATGCTCTTCACTGTAAAACATGGGCAGGCTTCCCCTTTGTGTCCTCGGGCAAGCCATCTGATTCTTACCATTTCAAATGAAATGGCGAGAAAACTGACACCAGCATTTTCTTCTATAGTATCTAACATGCAGCCTATTGAGCTCTGCTTGTACCAATACTGCATAAGCATTGAACTCCAAACACGGCCTAGGGACTGCAAGCCACTGTGGTACCACGCTGCCCTCTTGAGGGCATACTTTCACTCAACTTGACCAAGAACGCAGAGTGCAACCTTATTATGTATAGGTCAAATTTGCTATAGGTCTAAATTAATAATTAAGCCTTATCTGAAATTCAGAGAGTAAAACATCTGATTCGATATCAATATTGGTGTGCAGTTACGAAAACATGATATGAACGCAATAATAAAACCTAGCAGGTGTGCTAGGTCGAACAGTTGAGGGCCCTAAGGAGAGAGATTTGGGAACGACTAATTTGGACAACAGTTCTCAATTGACCCAAGGCCATACACAAGTCTTTTACAAGACACCATCAATGGCCCTAATAACTTTTGATATGAAATGGCATAACACAACACATTAGATAAACTGGAACGACATGCTCACTCACGGTTGCACAAAAAAGAGCTGTGAGCAAACCACGCCCCAAAATATTAAAATGAGCCGCCGGCCGACAGGAAATAACCCTTTTCTTAACTGCAAAGGGCTCTTTGGGTCAGTATGGTTCCACCCAGAACCATCACCCTTCCCAAATAACCCTTAAGGAACCCGCTTTTTCTTAGTGTGCATAAGGTCATCAGCCTATATCCAAACACCAATGCAAACATAATTTAGTCTATTTTTAAATGACTGTTTCCCAAAACATTACAAAAAGTACATTTACTTGAAAAGTAGACAGAAAAACATAAGTTCGACTTTAGTTATACTGTAGTTGGATATACACTGAGTGTACAAAACATTAGGAACACCTTACACCCCCTTTTGCCCTTAGAACAAGTGTTCCACAGAGATGCTGGCCCATATTGACTCTAATGCTTCCCACAGTTGTGTCAAGTTGGTTGGATGTCCATTGGGTGGTGAACCATTCTTGATACACACTGGAAAAACCCAGCAGCATTGCAGTTCTTGAAACACCTAAACCGGTGCAGCTACTACCATACTCTGCTCAAAGGCACTTAAATATTTTGTCTTGCCGATTCACCCTCTGAATGGTACACATACACAATCCATGTCTCAATTGCTTAAAAATGTCTCATGGCTTAAAAATCCTTCTTTAACTGGTCTCCTCCCCTTCATCTACACTGATTGAAGTGTATTTAACAGGTGACATCAATAAGGGATCATAGCTTTCACCTGGCAGTCCATGTCAGGGAAAGAGCAGGTGTGCCAAAAGTATGGTACACTGGCCAGTGGTTCTCAAACTGGGGGTACCTGGCCTATCCACAGGGGGTACTTAGGAAGACTCAAAGGAACATGATCAGCTGCACATGTATTTCAGGCAGAGACAAATGTAATTGATGGTACAGTAACCCAAATATGTGGATAATGAGAACTGAACTGCCTGGTGGTTCAGTGCTTCAGGTAAAAATGATTGCATATCCACAAGATGGCGCCACTTCATCATGGAATAGAATTCCTGTGCAGAATTCCCTAGATTTTAGAGTCTGTCGAATGTGGAGGGCATGCCATGTGGAGGGCATGCCATGTCTTTTAAAATCTCCTTTGTCAAGTGATGGTGCAAAAACACAAGACGGCGCACGAGCTTCCTCAAATGAAATGGGTTTGTTATATTCTCCTGCATGAGCTGAAGGTTGATATTGATCAGAAATACAGTGTAGACATTGTTAATGTTGTAAATTACTATTGTAGCTGGAAAAGGGCAGATTTTTTTAATGGCATATCTACGCAGGCCTACAGAGGCCTTTTATCAGCAACCATCACTCCTATGTTCCAATGGCACATTGTGTTAGCTAATCCACGTTTATCATTTTCAAAAGCTAGTTGATCATTAGAAAACCCTTTTGCAATTATGTTAGCACAGCTGAAAACTGTTGAGCTGATTAAAAAAGCAATAAAACTGTGCTTCTTCAGACTAGTTGAGTATCTGGAGCATCAGCTTTTGTGGGTTCGATTACAAGCTCAAAATGGCTAGAAACAAAGGGCTTTCAGTTGACAGTGAGAGGATGTTTATTTTTTTTCTGAGTTTACGCGCGCGCGCACACACACACACACGCACACGCACACGCACACACACACACACGCACACGCACACGCACACGCACACGCACACGCACACACACACACACACACACACACACACACACACGATCTGGGCCTCGTTTCCCAGAGCATGCGTAGCGTTATGATCATCGTTAGAACTATCTTAAGATGTAGACTGTCTTTAGTAGCCAAGGTGTTTCCCAGAGCCTCTGCTAGTAATGTGACTCTTGAAAACCTTTGCACATCTGAGTGATCCACACTACTCAAAGTGCAGCGTTAGGCTTCTTCTCTGCCATAACACCTCACCAGAGATAATTCTAAAAACATTTACAACTGTTTTGTGAATGGGCATGATATATGTTTCATCTGGGTAATGTATAGGATCTAATGTAGGCTAATATTTTAAATATATATTTGTAACATTTTGTCAAGCTTAGTTTTATCCCAAGCTGAATCTTATCCAGTACTTATCCAAATTGGAAAAAACTGGAACCAGTGGCGATTTTTGCATGTAAATCTTGGTCAGGCAAAAAATGATATATTTCTTTTTTAGATGCATGCCAGCAAAGACACTACACAACACAACACAACACATTAATTGCACTATAATGGTGACAAACAGTCCTCACACACTAGGGCCTCCATAAATCTGGGGCATATAAGCAGACAATTAAAGCTCTTACAATATTCTATGATTACATTTCTCTAAAACAGGCTACAGGCTACATGTGCACCACCAAGTCAGAACAGTAGGCTAAATTATGAATGGAAAAGGGACCATATTGTTAGGGTGAGGCACATGAGCTACTAACAGCTTACTACACAACATACACTTAGTATTACTTTCTTAGCTACAGTATACATATCGCCCTGGCATATTACATCATTTATGCAGTAGTATACAATACATTTTTGGACTCACATTGTTGTTCTGTGCATTGTTGTTCTGAACAGGAAGGTGGTGCAGCGGTCCTTGTGGGTACTTTCAAGATAACTGGGAACTTGGAAAAAAAAACAAGGTCGAATCATGACGTCGGTGGTCTTCTTGTCAGAGCTCTAGAAAAAGGTCTAAGTTCCCGTTTTGGAATTCCGGGTTGGAATGGGAAAACGTATTTTCCCAGTCGTTTCTCGTTGTTTTCGGAGTTTCCAGTTGTCTTGACCGTGGCAGAAGTCATGCTGGATTGACAGCATGGCCAATGTATTCAACCTTTAACCCGATTCCTTCCAAACCACTCACTGTTGAATTTGCGATTTCCAACTTGTTGTGTAATGCTTATGGCCAATGGCTGATGAGCACCGATATCTATAATTTATCTTCATATGACAAGGATGGAAAAGGACTTGCCAGTAGATTGCCGACGTGATTCATGATGATGACTGCTTGTCTAGCTTGCGTTAACTCCATGATTATTTTTGCATTGTTTGCAAACTGATATGTGACATGTATTAATGCCAAAATAACATGCAAAATATGCAAAAAATATATTTATACATAAAAAATAAATCTTTATAAATGTATACTGTATATATATTTTTTGTGCCTATTTTTATACAGTTGAAGTCGGAAGTTTACATACACTTAGGTTGGAGTCATTAAAACTCGTTTTTCAACCACCCCACAAATTTCTTGTTAACAAACTATAGTTTTGGCACGTCGGTTAGGACATCTACCTTGTGCATGACCCAAGTAATTTTTCCAACAATTGTTTACAGACAGATTATTTCACTTATAATTAACTGTATCACAATTCCAGTGGGTCAGAAGTTTACATACACTAAGTTGACTGTGCCTTTAAACAGCTTGGAAAATTCCAGAAAATTATGTCATAGCTTTAGAAGCTTCTGTTGGGCTAATTGACATCATTTGAGTCAATTGGAGGTGTACCTGTGGATGTACTTCAAGGCCTACCTTAACTTACTAACTTACTTAACTTACCTAACTTACTGCCTCTTTGCTTGACATCATGTGAAAATCCAAAGAAATCAGCCAAGACCTCAGATTTTGTTGTTGTTGTCGACCTCCACAAGTCTGGTTCATCCTTGGGAGCAACTTCCAAACGCCCGAATGTACCACGTTCATCTGTGCAAACAATAATACCCTAGTATAAACACTATGGGACCACGCAGCCGTCATAAAGCTCAGGAAGGAGACGTGTTCTGTCTCCTAGAGATGAACGTACTTTGGTGCGAAAAGTGCAAATCAATCAGCTGCTCAGCAAGGAAGAAGCCACTGCTCCAAAACCGCCATAAAAAGCCAGACGACGGTTTGCAACTGCACATGGGGACAAAGATCATACTTTTTGGAGAAATGTCCTCTGGTCTGATGAAACAGAAAGAGAACTGTTTGGAGGAAAAAGAAGGAGGCTTGTAAGCCGAAGAACACCATCCCAACAATGAAGCACAGGTGTGGCAGCATCATGTTGTGGGAGTGCTTTGCTGCAGGAGGGACTGGTGCACTTCACAAAATAGATGACATCATGAGGAAAGAAAATGATGTGGATATATTGAAGCAACATCTCAAGACATCAGTTAAAGCTTGGTCGCAAATGAGTCTTCTAAATGGACAATGACCCCAAGCATACTTCCAAAGTTGTGGCAAAATGGCTTAAGGTCAACAAAGTCAAGGTATTGGAGTGGCCATCACAAAGCCCTGACCTCAAACCTATAGAAAATATGTGGGCAGAACTGAAAAAGTGTGTGCGAGCAAGGAGGCCTACAAACCTGACTCAAATTTGAGATATTTGGTTCCAACCGCAGTGTCTTTGTGAAACACAGAGTAGGTGTGGTTCCCACCATGAAGCATGGAGGAGTAAGTGTGATGGTGTGGGACTATCATTTGTTTTTCAACAGGACAGTGACCCAACACACCTCCAGGCTGTGTAAGGGCTATTTGACCATGAAGGAGAGTGATGGAGTGCTGCATCAGATGACCTGTCCTCGACAATCACCCAACCTCGGCCCAATTGAGATGGTTTGGGATGCGTTGGACCGCAGAGTGAAGGAAAAGCAGCCAACAAGTGCTCAGCATATGTAGCAACTTCTATTCTACAGTGGGGCAAAAAAGTATTGTCAGCCACCAATTGTGCAAGTTCTCCCACTTAAAAAGATGAGAGAGGCCTGTAATTTTCATCATAGGTACGTACACTTCAACAATGACAGACAAAGTGAGAGAAAAAATCCAGAAAATCACATTGTAAGATTTTTAATGAATTTATTTGCAAATTATGGTTGGTGGCTGACTAAATACTTTTTTGCCCCACTGTACATCAGGCAGGAATGAGCATTTTAATCAGAAAAGTTATCTCTCCTGACCTCTACAAGCCAGAATGTTGGGGGATTATTATTTTTTTTTTAAACATTCTTTACCTGTTGTCCATATGTTGGTCGTTTGGTGGTAGGAATGTGAGACAAAATATCCACAAGACATCCACCTTTCAAAGCACTGGTCATGTGTTCAGGTTTCTATCACCTGAAGCATGTGCAGAACCATGTAAACATGTGCACGAGCTCGGCAAGTATGCATGAGTCTCATGTATGTTTTTTTTTTGTATATATTGTGTGCGTGGTTCAGGTGATAGAAAGCTCAACTCATTACCAGTGCTTTGAGAATTGTATGTAATTATACTTTCCTGTGGATATATTGTCTCACATTACATGATTCAAACGGGAATTTCTGCCAGGCGATGCATTGCAATTCAACGTCGGGTTTCAGGGCACATCTCCAACCTAACCAGAGGCGTCCGCTGCGCAGTTGGCTAGTTTATATAAATGCACACATTCGCAACAAGGTGAACCCGTTGCAGACTCAAAATGATGGGGCTATCCTTAAAAAATACTGGCTCCCAGGTGAGGAGATAGTCAGACGGCCTGTATTTTGTATCCCTCAATCAACAGACCAACCCGCTGCAACATTGTGCAGATTCCAACAGCCTTGCGCTGTTATGCGGTGGGGAGTTTCCTACAGAGCCTTGGGGATGGACGCGGCCTCGGAAACTTTTTTAAATTATCCGGTTAGGTTCATCTTGCCAGTGCACAACCGCCATGTATAGTTTACGTAAGGTGTTTTTAGGCCACTCTACCAGGTGCGTCCTTTCCTTGTGGTGTTCATCAAGCAACTTTGAGAGGGAATGACAATGAACACAATAGGCGTATTAGTTATCATATATGCCTATACTTTACGGTGTTATGTAAAAAAATATATATGTTTACAGTCATTTCACAAATATGTTGGCCTTTAAAATGTATTGGACAAAATTTAAACGTTTTATTCAATGTTACATTTTCATAACACATATTTGTAACACTAGTTTGCTACATGTTCAGGTGCTTAATGTTAGGGTGTTTAGGTTATATCGGTTTGGGTTGAGGTTATGGGCTTGGATTTAGGTTGAGTCTACATTATTTTACATAGGCCAATGATGATGCTGAAGATGCTAATGAGGAAGATACAGATATCATTTTAGGCGTGGGCAAGATCCAATGAACAAACAATACGAATGAACACGTTCTTCAACAATGCTGACTTAAAACTATAGTAATGTTTACATGAACTAGTTTTGAAGAGCTACCAAACGCAAAAGACCCATATTTCCACTCATATGTGACTGTTGTGCGAAATAGATTTTCCAATCTATTTGATTGGCCGAGCTCTGCTCCAAATTAGCCCGGAATGTAATATTTAATGTTAATGAAGACCAGGTGCTAGACGACCAGATGTCAAAGTGATGGATGCTTAAAAGTGTCGTAAATATTGTTTCGTTTGTCCTTCTCACGAGAAATCCAGCCATGGCCCTCTGAAACACGACTACATACGTCGTTAACCTGCGGTCATCCTCATTACGGCCGCACTAAAGTTCCAGGACCACTCAACCCTTCCGAACCTTTCAGAAGTGTTAACCTGTAAATTACTTTAATGGTGTCAATTCCATTTGGATGTGAGAGGTTAGAGTCATCAATGGGGCGCTTTAAAAAAAGTCCCAAATAGCGATTAGACATTTGCTAAATCAAAGAAGAGATCCCCTCCCCAAAGACAAAAAGGGAATTAATAATAGAATATAACTCACAATTAACACATATGTGAAATTGAAATGGGTGGGAAACTAATGTTATTATCTCCAAAACGTCCCAAACAACTCAGAAACACTATCCCATAGCCTATTTAGGGCTGAAAGCTGAGCTCCCACAATGGAGTCCATACAGTACATTCGGAAGGTATTCAGAACACTTGACATGTTCCACATTTCGTTACCGTACAACCTTTTTTTGCTTACCTCATCAATAAACATACAATACCCCATAAGGACAAAGCAAACTTTTTTTTTTTTATTTAAAAAAAAAAGTATAAAAAAATAAAAACGGAAATATTACATTTACATAAGTATTCAGACACTTTACTCAGTACTTTATTGAAGTACATTTGGCAGCGAGTACAGCCTCAAGTATTGGGTATGACGCTACAAGCTTGGCATACTGTATTTGGGGAGTTTCCCATTCTCCCATTCTTCTCTGCAGATCCTGTCAAACTCTGTCAGGTTGGGTGGAGAGGGTTGCTGCACAGCTATTTTCAGGTCTCTCCAGAGATGTTTGATCGGGTTCAAGTCCGGGCTCTGGCTGGGCCACTCAAGGACATTCAGAGACTTGTCCTAAAGCCACTCCTGAGTTGTCTTGGCTGTGTGCTTATGGTCATTAACCTGTTGGAAGGTGAACCTTTGCCCCAGTCTGAGGTCCTGAGAGCTCTGGAGCAGGTTTTCATCAAGGATATCTCAGTACTTTGCTCTGTTAATCTTTCCCTCGATCCTGACAAGTCTCCCAGTCCCTGCCTCTGAAAAACATACCCACATCTGGATGTGGCCACCACCATGCTTCACCGTAGGGATGGTGCCAGGTTTCCTCCAGACGTGACGCTTGGCATTGAGGCCATAGAGTTCAACTTTGAGAATCTTGTTTCCCATGTTCTGAGAGTCATTTAGGTGCCTTTTGGCATCTCCAAGCAGTCTGTCATGTGCCTTTTACTGAGGAGTGGCTTCCATCTGGCCACTCTACCATAAATGCCTGATTGGTGGAGTGCTGCAGAGATGGTTGTCCTTCTAGAAGGTTCTCCCATCTCCACAGAGGAACTCTGGAGCTCTATCAGAGTGACCATCGGGTTCTTGGTCACCTCCCTGACCAAGGCCCTTCTCCCCCGATTGCTCAGTTTGGCGGCCAGCTGTAGGAAGAGTCTTGCTGGTTGCAAACGTCTTCCATTTAAGAATGATGGAGGCCACTGTGTTCTTGGGGACCGTCAATGCTGCAGAATGTTTTTTGGTACCCTTCCCCAGATCTGTCTCGACACAATCCTGTCTCAGAGCTCTATGGACAATTCCTGCGACCTCATGGCATGGTTTTGGCTCTGACATGCACTGTCAAGTGTGGGACCTTATATAGACAGGTGTGTGCCTTTCCAGGTCATGTACAATCAATTGAATTTACCACAAGTGGACTTTATTCAAGTTGTAGAAACATCTCAAGGACATTCAATGGAAACAGGATGCACCTGAGCTCAATTTCAAGTCCCATAGCAAAGGGTCTGAATACTTATGTACAGTACCAGCCAAAGGTTTGGACACACTTACTCATTCAAGGGCTTTGTCTTAATTTTTACTATTTTCTACATTGTAGAATAATAGTGAGGACATCAAAGCTATGAAATAACACATATGGAATTATGTAGTATGCAAACATGTTAAACAAATCAAATTTTATTATAGATTTTTCAAAGTACCTACCCTTTGCCTTGATGACAGCTTTGCACACTCTTCGCTTTCTCTCACCTGGAATGCTTTTCCAACAGTCTTGAAGGAGTTCCCACATATGCTGAGCACTTGTTGGCCGCTTTTCCTTCACTTTGCAGTTCAACTTGTCCCAAACCATGATTGTGGTGTTATTGTGGAGGCCAGGTCATCTGATGCAGCACTCCATCACTTCATGGTCAAATAGCCCTTACAGAGCCTGGAGGTGTGTTGGTCATTATCCTGTTGAAAAACAAATGAAAGTCCCACTACGCATAAACCAGATGGTATGGTGTATCGCTGCAGAAGGCTGTGGTAGCCATGCTGTGTTCCTTGAATTCGAAATTAATCACAGAAGGTGTCACCAGCAATGCATGCGTCTCACAAAGACACAGCAGTTGGAACCAAGAATCTAAAATTTGGACACATCAGACCAAAGGACAGATTTCCACCGGTCTAATGTCTATTGCTCGTGTTTCTTGGTCCAAGCAAGTCTCTTCTTCTTGTTGGTGTCCTTTAGTTGTGGTTTCTTTGCAGCAATTTGACCATGAAGGCCTGATTCACACAGTCTCCTCTGAACAGTTGATGTTGAAATGCGTCTGTTACTTGAACTCTGTGATGCATTTATTTGGGCTGCAATTTCTGTGGCTGGTAACTGTAATGAACTTATCCTCTGCAGCAGAGGTAATTCTAGGTCTTCCATTCCTGTGGTGGTCCTCCATTCCTGTCCTCATGAGAGCCAGATTCATCATAGGGCTTGATGGTTTTTGCGACTACACTTGAAGAAACGTTCAAAGTTCTAGACATTTTCCAGATTCACTGACCTTCATGCCTTAAATTAATGATGGACTGTCCTTTCTCTTTGCTTATTTGAGCTGTTCTTGTCATAATATGGACTTGGTCTTTTACCAAATAGGGCTATCTTCTGTATACCACCCCTACCATGTCACAACACAATTGATTGGCTCAAACACGTTAAGAAAGATAGAAAGTCCACAAATGAACTTTTAACAAGGCACACCTGTTAATTGAAATACATTCCAGGTGACGACCCCAAAGCTGGTTGAGAGAATGCCAAGAGTGTGCAATGCTGTCATCAAGGCAAAGGGTGGCTATTTGTAGAATCTCAAATATAAAATATATTTTGATTTATTTAACACTTTTTAGGTTAATACATGATTCCGTGTGTTATTTCATCGTTTCTATGACTTCACTATTATTCTACAATGTATAAAATAGTAAAAATAAAGAAAAACACTTGAATGAGTAGGCGTTTCCAAACTTTTGACTGGTACTCTAAATAAGGTATCCGTTTTATATTTTTAATACATGTCCAAAAACCTGTTTTAACTTTGTCATTTTAGGGTATCGTGTGTAGATTGATGAGGAACGTTTGTTATTTAATCCATTTTAGAATAAGGCTGTGACGTAACAAAATGTGGAAAAATGGAAGGGGGTCTGAGTACCTTCCAAATGCACTGCTCATCCATTATCGCAAGTGGGGAACTGTAATGGAGTAGGTCTATAATCATCGCTAACTCATTTGCCATTTTTGTAGATTTGTCAGAATCTCAAGGACCAGGAAACATACTTCGCACTGCTAACGACCCAAAACTCGTTTCATTTTGGAGAACACCATTATGGATATTCGCGAAATCAGTGGCCAAAGCGGTCCAGTCCGAGTCAACTTTTGAGTACATTCATATATAGTTAGTCGTTGGCTTAAATAC
This sequence comes from Oncorhynchus keta, assembly GCF_023373465.1. NCBI lineage: Eukaryota > Metazoa > Chordata > Actinopteri > Salmoniformes > Salmonidae > Oncorhynchus > Oncorhynchus keta. The sequence continues at coordinate 36,355,887 of NC_068449.1, read as the reverse complement.
ATTAGTATAGGCAGGCCTAGATCGTCTGATGTAGCTCACTAAATTGCAGTGTGACATTAAACATGGTTAGCCTCTGGTTCTGAGACTTACAAACTACAAACAAGAAGCATACACAGGGATAACCATTAGGCCTAACTTGCTGTGAACGTCACAAATATTCAAATGAATAACTCCGCGTGATAGCATCAATGATAGCATGCAATAATATATTATTTTTCTTAGTAGTGGCAATACTTATATCAAATGATAATGACTACCAACGAATAATAGGCTCACTGTAATACTTAGCCTATTATCTTAAATGTATAATAATAATATAATAACCGCAATAATGATAATAACCACAATAATAAACCTACATATTTTACCGTAATTGTCTTCTCGCTACAATATTTAACATTAAAACATTCATCGGTGAAGGCATATACTACTATTTTGCATAATCTGCAAATGAGCGATAATAGCCTAATCATTCGTTGATATCAAGGTATTGCTTTGCCTATTAACATTTGCATTCTCTATCGAGCAGCATGGATAAAATACATATTTTTGGTTCCACTAGTTTTATGTAGGCTATTTGCAACGTTTACAAATTCTCTTTAAATCATATTGCCATTTCAAGTTCGTCATGCTTTCGTGTAAAATTATAATTTTAGGCCTATGTATAGGCTATTTGTTGTCTCTTAGCCTATCAATAAGGCTTAATAAGGCGAATGGCGAACGCAGAAAATGCGTATGACTCTGCTCGTGTCTGTCCAATAACCTTGACGTCTCTTATACAGTAAGATCTTGATTGCAGTCGGACCGTTCCTTAGATGTACTGCAATAAATGATTGCCACACGATTTCAATTACGATAGTTTGATTGGGCTAAGCGACACAATTAGAATCCGGGTCTTATCCATTTAACAACGATCATAGACTAAAGGAAAAATGAAGAGAATCCTAATTTGTTGGATTATTTACACAGTACCCCGAAAGCAATCGCAGATAGATTAATAATGTGGCTGTTAGGAGGAAAATCTTTGGTACACACCATTAACTTCTCAGACATTCTTTCGATCAGTCTGAGTGGAATTAAAGTGCACTCATCCGCTGGTTCACATTTAGTTGAGGGATTGTTATTCTGAAACAAAGCGGGCATATACTGTATCAAATGAAGATTCCATTCCCTACATATATTTATTTTCAATACAAGATCACTAAATGTAGTCTAGTTCAAAACATGGTCACGCTGTGAATACGCAAGACGCAAAGTTGATAGAAAACGGTCAAAAGGCTTACATTTCGACAAGACGTTGCCACTATCATGGGAAGTTGATTGGGCGTCCTGTCTGTCCTTAATATCCACCCACCCTGCTATAATTCTGGATGCTATAATATTATAAAACGACCTCTTAAGATGCATATTTAGTGTTGAAAGTGTAATTCAATAACCAGGAATTACGTAGCCTGTTTCATTAGGCTACAAAATAGGAAATAAATAAGAAACGACAATTCGAAGTTTTAAGAAATTGGTCGAGTTATTATATTTATTATCAATATAAATGATTAGCATATACTATTAGGCACAGGCTATATTGGTTATATTCACATACAGTACGTAAGCACACACCTTTTACACTCATCATATGCTGCTGCTACTCTATTGAACTCTTATTATTATCTATCCTGATGCCTAGTCACTTTACCCTGCCTTCATGTAGGCTTACATATCTACCGCAAATACCTCATACCCCTGCACATTGATCTGGTACTGGTACTCCCTGTAGGCCTATATATCTACCTCAAATACCTCATACCCCTGCACATTGATCTGGTACTGGTACTCCCTGTAGGCCTATATATCTACCTCAAATACCTCATACCCCTGCACATTGATCTGGTACTGGTACTCCCTGTAGGCCTATATATCTACCTCAAATACCTCATACCCCTGCACATTGATCTGGTACTGGTACTCCCTGTAGGCCTATATATCTACCTCAAATACCTCATACCCCTGCACATTGATCTGGTACTGGTTCTGGTACTCCCTGTAGGCCTATATATCTACCTCAAATACCTCATACCCCTGCACATTGATCTGATACTGGTTCTGGTACTTCCTGTAGGCCTATACATCTACCTCAAATACCTCATACCCCTGCACATTGATCTGGTACTGGTACTTCCTGTAGGCCTATATATCTCCAATCATGTGTACTACTATTTTTTATTTGTATTCTTTAAAAAAAAAATGCAATTTTGGGAAGGGCTCGTAAGCAAGCATTTCACAACACCCGTTGTATTCGTAGCATGTGACAAATACACACAGATTTGATGTGATTTCTAAGTATAATTATACAAACAGCAGACTGATTGAGGCAGTATGTGTCCAGCGCAACCTCTAAGACGTGGTGGTAACGTTGTTTTAGTGCTCGTCACCATGGACGTAATGTAAGCGCATTTCTTTTTGGAACAGTGCATCCTGGACACATGTTGCTTGCTTTGCACATCTTAAGTCAATAGAGACTTCACAGCGACTGCCAAAGCACCGCTGGGAAAGCGTTAGATTCTCCTGAAAGCCGATTATGTGATATAATATTATATGAGACGGATCCCACTGCTTGATAGGCAGACAAGATACTTGATACCGTTATGAACTGATAGGACGGTAGGATCGTTGTGTAGCCTTGTAGCGGGAAATGTTGGCATAAATAGAATAGTGAGAATTTGTCTTTTACATAAAAATCTATTGTCTGAGTTTCATATAGGCAGGGAATAGGTTATAAATGATAAACGGGCAATGTCTGCATGGAAATCGTGCACGATATAGCTTGTGTATATTATCTTGTATAATATCACAGTATGTGTAAATAAAGGGTATATGTCAATATGATTAGAGGGAGTCAATCAGAGATAGGGGAAACACAAAACGGATGAAGTAAAAAAATGTTTAACCTTTATTTAACTCGGCAAGTCAAATAAGAACAAATTCTTATTTTCAATGACGGCTTAGGAACAGTGGGTTAACTGCCTTGTTCAGGGGCAGAACCGCTAATATTGCTCGAAATTCATTCATCATTTGGCAGGATGGCATGATTTACTTTATTCCAGTCAAGGGAGTAGCCTATTGGTCAAGCGCAATCATTCCATATCGATGTATCATATGTTGAGAATATCGATGCGGTGCAAACACTATGGTATCCAAATATTTAAAATATATTTAGAATTCAAGGTGGGTTAAAATGTGCAAAGAAAGACTTGAGATACTCAGTCTGGTCTGGTGGAGGGCGCTATACTGATTCTGCTGACCTCTCTCACAAAACAAATGTAGCCGAGAACCAAGCAAACCGCCGTTTACTAGTTTTATACAATAGCTTTGCCTTATACAACAACAACACATTACAAAGTATAAAATGAACAGATATTTTTCCGAGATATTTGAGAAAATAGCTCGACCAAATCTAAGCATGGGTATTGGGAACAGAAAAGTACTGCGTTGGCCTAGTTCGGCAACCTCAATATTGGCCTATGGTCATGTCGTGCAGGAAATGTTTAAACTATACCGCTGCTCTGGTGACAATGCAATATAAAATACAGTGGAATAACCAACATGATATCACGCTGGGACGAGCATGAACACACACTTAGGAGGCGTTTCCTCTTCTAAAATTCAGAATGGTCTAGAACAGGGCCTGGCTGTAGCCTTTTGGGGGCCCTAAACCAGATTTGGTTGGGAGCCTCCCACCTCGCAGCAAAACATTTTAGCGGCCCCCCTCTTGATGGTGGAGAGAAAATGTTACTTTTAAAGTTTTACATTTCCTGCAATTCGACACATTTTGCCATGGGGAGTAGATGAAATATGGCAGTTTTAAAAACTTTATTTACCTGTGCTTTATATTTATTTACACTATGAGGTTGTGAAATAGTAAACATGTGGATAATGCTCTTTCTAGTGTAAGAGCTGTTTGAAAAGACCGCCTAAAATTTCTGGCTGTTTTGGTGGAATGGCGTTCTGGCCTTTCATGGTGACTTCAAAAGTAATGAATAGACCAATAAGAAAGAGAGTACCAAACCTCTCTGCCAATAACTGCTCATTTTCAGTTTCCCCCTCCCAACTCAGATCACACCCAGACAGTCCTAGCAAAATTCATGCTTGAGAAATTGCTCTTTGCCAAGAAGCTATTTGTTTATTTTTTTTACAAGTTTAATTGAAAACAATCAATGTAAGGTATTTAATTGTTACCCCAAAATGATTTGATATTGAGATAAAAACGGCTGCATTGGACCTTTTAAAGCACGTTTCCTGCAATTCTACCAATTTTGCCATGTTAATATGATATCTGAGTGAGAATGACTACCAAAATCAAATGGGGGGCCCCCTGGATGTCAGGCCCCCTGGAAGTCAGGGCCCCAGGGCACATTTAGATAGCTGGCTAGACTACCAATCTAAACATTGTTAGAGGACATGGCTAATTGAGTGACTCTCAGTGACTGACATAAGAGAAAAACTGTTGATGCACAACCAAATTTAGAATTTGCACCCTGTACTCTACTACGATTATTCTCAATAGTAAATCCGACCGAGTTCCTAAACTCCCTAGCGGCTGGAGCCCTAAGCAACCACTTATGTCGCTTATGCCTGGAATCGACCCTGGTCGAGGGGTACATTAACCCCTTTCCTCTTTGCATAAAATAATGACACGAGCCACCCCGGGAACATCCTGCACGCGCTGTTTATATTCACCGAGAGGGCCACATTAGTCTGCCATATAAGATCACATTATAATAACGGGTATAGGTCTACTTATACAATAACATAATGGTCGAATATGTGTTAACCTACCTCTATGGGAATGGTAGACGCCTGGGATGACGACATCCCGGGTCTGGTACATCTTCCTGCACTATTTAGATTCAGTACCTACCGAGCTGAAGGCACATTAGCCTTATCCTTATAAGGGCACATTAAGCTACTCCAAGACCAGTCCAATGCGCCCTGTGTTGTTTGGCACAACTAACCCCACTGGTTAGTTGATTTCATAGTTGTCGAAATATCTGCACAGTTCAAACATAAATAAACGTTTGTATTGGTACTTATTGATTACACAGTGCAATTAAAACGAGGTATGGTCCTATAATTTAAAAAAACATCATTAGGCTATCTGATGCACTCAAAAATGTGTATTCGCTAAATCTGATCTAAACATATGCCTTAATTATCAAAATTAGTATTGAAACAGAATGACACCACCATGCAGCCAAATTAGGAGCAGGCAATGCCATATGATAAGAACCATGCATGGTTATCTTTAAACAAATGAATATGCCTAGAACAGAGGTATGCTAAGTGCCAATGTTGATCATTTAGTGGAAGCATTATCTTAGGCTAAAAAAAGCACATGTCCCTTTGCTCCTGATTCTAGATTTGGTGCGTGAAGTAGAACTGTTTTTTGTTTTGTTGCACTATCTTGAGCATAAAATGAAAGGTTCCCGCATGGGTTACAAGCGAGATCAACAGACAGAAACGAAAATATTGAAATTGGGTTATTCCGTCAGCTGCCCGTCCTGTCGGTCTCATACATGCCCTAAAACCAGATAGTCGTGTTTAACGGATCAGGAAGGATGCGATGCGTTGACTTGCGGTCAGGACCATTCGACACGGTTAATTCTGTTTTAGTCAGCTATGATACATGCCTTAAATACCGTTAGGCCTACTTCAAATAAGCAGGGCACCGCAAGGCTTTATCAAATACCATGCGCGCGGGACATTATCCTGAACGGAGGATATGCATGGGAGAGCAGAGTTGAATTCATTTTTAGTCATGCCGTTGAGAATGCCGCAAAAAAACATAGCCTATAATTATTTAGCGACTGACTATTTGAGTCAAGTTTATAGCCTAATATATTGGAAAATATCTGATTAAAGAATACAAATCGTGGCAACACCGGACATCAAAAGATTCCTGCTGATCTAATAGATGACATGATGTGCCGTGGTAATTACTGTGACTGTCATCGATAAATCGCTCGTCACCTTTAATATCCTCAGTGGTAGGTCATTTTATACCGTAGTCGTGAAATTATAAATTCAACTATTTCGGTGGATTGCAACGCATAGTGTGAAGAAGAAAAAAAATCGGTTAGAATTAATAGGAGAGAGATTATATTGTTATACATAGGATGCTGAAGGATACTGTAGCCTATTTGCTAGTTATAGGCCTACACATGGAACACACAACGTGTAATTTCATATGGTGAATTCCTACCATATGGTTGGCTATAACAATAATAATAATAATAATAATAATACTATAGGCTACAGGAAGAAATCCACAGGTAGGCAAACATGTATAAACATATATTTTATTGCCTACCTATAACAATACAAATACAACCAATAACAACAATAATAGCCGAATCTGATGTAGGCCTAGTCCTAATATCGCTTAGGCTGCAATACATTTTAGCCTAAATCTCACTGATGAAACACGATAATTATTATCTCTGTAGGCAGTCTAAAGACCTCGAAAAGACCGTTCGTGTACCCATTTCACTTTACTCCACACACCTTGTTAACACTCATCTGTCAATGCCCAATTAACCCTTCAGATATATGTCTCACTGCGATAAGATTAAGTTAGACAAAACGTGTGAACAGAAGGTACAGAGCTAAACAGACAAGGGACTTGAAGTTCCGTCCAGGGCACTTCAGCTATTCTTATAAGAATGTTAAGGAGATGGAATGGATGGCACGCAAATTCCCTTGAGGCTCTGAGTTGGCCCCAATGCACTCGCGCCCCTGGGGAATTCGCACTTGAAGCCGGTTTGCTCATGATCCAAAGGCTAGTTTTATAAATCATAAAAAGACGCTACTTCAAATCTTGATAAACATTGCACCACCATCCATAGTCTGAATGGGTCTGAATAATATTAGTATATTATTAGTACACCAAAAATGCTTTTTAAATACCATCACTTCTGCAAGTATCTACAATAGCCTACTAATTGTTGAGCGGAGACCTCTGATCCCTCGGACGTGACCCTTTGTTATTTCAGTCATCGGAAGCACCTCAATGGAAACAAGTTGAGCACGTTTTCCAATGGTAAACATTATCCTTAACGCATTAGTGACTGCCAAGAGCGAGCGGGGTCCAGGGGAATCGGCCATGCCGGAACAAATACATCAGGAACACCCATAGAGCAGCTGGAAAACGAGCGAGGCATTTAGAGTTCAGTGATCAGCACTCTGGAATCTCTCGCTGCTATAACAGACGAGGGCCCTGGAAGACACCCGCAGTAAAGAAGATGGTTCGAGTCTACGCCAATCTTGACAAATGAAGTGCAGAATACGTTTGAGCACGTATCTGCGTGTAGCATGAGCCTATATGGTGTTGATCTACTGAAATGTATGTCTAAGATGGGGAGCAAACGAAGCTTACCGTTGTGAAGTGACCCTTAGCAATAAGAGAAAGAGAAAACCGTGAGCACAGGTCAACCATCGAGCGCTTCAAGAGCTAAGGTTTCTCGTGTAAACAGGAAACGAAGCGTCCGATTACCTGCGTGTGTAAAGGCGTCCTATATTGCCTGTCGGATGGGTGAAATATAGGTGCAGGGGTAGTCAGCGCATTCATGGTATGGAGGGTTGTTTATAAATTGAATAAATACACATGACATAACAGCAAACATCCGTATCCTTTTTGTTTCATATCCACTTCCTTGTAATACAATATTTCGTAATAACGGAGAATGTATTTGAAATATGCTATTATAAGTTAGTATAACTGCTTATTTGTATAAATTAATTTGATCGAATATACAAATCGAACATTTATTCAAGCTATTCAGTCCGTTTTCATGTAACCTAGTTTATGTAGGCCAGGTTTTCTGAGATGGCGCGTTGCAAATTCTTTAAACACTCAGTTGAATGTACATATACAACCACCGCTATATGTCGAAATATACTTTTTTTTTTTGTATCTCAATTTTAGAAATAATAAGGATTATACACAACAACATTGAACCAAATGTGTATTAGTAGCCTATATGGAATGAGTTATAGTCAGACCCAAAGCCCAACAGCGGATGTGTTGTTCTGTAGGCTACTGCTCACCGTCCATATACACCTATTTGTTTTTGGTTGTGTACTTTATAAGTCAATGCCGATACATACCAAATCAAACGATTAGTTTGCCTTGCTTTGGAGTCCGTGTCACGATGTGCAACTATTCTGAAAGTCTAATGTTATGTATTTGGTTGGGTGAATGAAGACAGCCACGCACGTTACGCTATCCAGTTGAACTGAGGGAATATCAATATGCAGCCTACCAATTTTACTTTCATACCACATGAATTCCTCACTGACAATGTAGGAAAACAAAATCCAAACACTTGGATTGCCACTGACTATTATATTGGGATTATTGCATTGGTGATTTATCCTGTAGTGTAGTTCATTGTTATGATTCATAATCACAATATTCATATAATTGTACTTACTTATATGTAATTTACCATTCCAGTAGAATGCAATTCATAATTGCAATTCATGGTGGTAGGTTAACACTGACTGTAGTTCCGGAAGAGAGGGGGCTGCCTTGCTGCACGAGCACAAACTTTCAGACCAATAGGAAAGCTTCTACCTATAAACTCAAACTTCCATTGGCGGACCTAGCCTCGCCGAGGAGAAAAGTTTTGGAAGACCGGCCCATGATTTGTCTGGATTGAAATGTAAACCTGTCTCTCCTGCTATCAGGAAACACATCGCGGATTTGTCCTTCTCACTACTATCGTCAGTTCGGTTAACACAGTACCCGTGGCCGGAGGAGAGCGAGGATTTGTGCTCCCCTAGACAGGTTTCCGGACAACAGCGAAACTGGACTCGGAACTGGACGGAAGGCGTAACTCCGAGATCCCAATAATCATTTGTGGACTAAACGCAATGGGTAAGTTTATATGGAAATACTGTGTGGCCGATTATGGAGTTAGTCTATAACAGGCACTCGACCGGATATTCCTACACCTTTCAAGGAACGAATTATACCTACATTCTAATGAATCAATTATGATTGTAGGCCTATGGCTTGTACAGCGATGGTATGGCTTCAAATAAAGGCCGAACAGTTTTGAGCTCCAGTTGGTTTTATTATGGGATTTTCCAGTGGCCAGTATTAATAGCCAATTAGTAAAACTATAGCATAGCTATGCGTAAAACATATTTTTACTGCAAATGTATCTTGAAATTCAAATACAACGCTATAACAATGGAGCAGTATGTTACGCACAAACTGAAAAGGTGCGGGGGTTTAATTTGCAGGGGGCTGCCTAAAGTTAGGACATGTTGTTATTTTCATCACACGCTTACTGATTCGATTCTTACGCATCTGTTTCGAGTGCATTAAATATATATATCCCAATACATTTAAGTATTAATAGCCAATTAGTAAAACTATAGCATATGCTGTAAATAAGCATTTAATTTGTCCATAACGGGTTAAAAACGACGTTGCAGACCGCCTTATGTCGACTAAGGACTTAAGGAACGGGAAGCACTGTTAACAACACTAGTCCTAAAGGGTCTTTACAGGCTACTACAGCAACAAGTCGTTTAATTTAAGATTTGTGTTTCATTGTGTTGCCTCTGTGTATGTTTCCATGACACCAGAGCCAGCCTTTGGAGAGGTGAACCAGCTCGGCGGGGTTTTTGTCAACGGCAGACCGCTTCCCAACGCAATCCGGCTGCGGATTGTAGAGCTCGCCCAGCTGGGCATCAGGCCTTGCGACATCAGCAGACAGCTCCGGGTCTCCCACGGCTGCGTCAGCAAGATACTGGCCCGGTACAACGAGACCGGCTCTATACTCCCGGGAGCGATCGGGGGCAGCAAACCACGGGTCACCACGCCTACAGTGGTCAAGCACATACGGACATACAAGCAGAGGGACCCGGGTATCTTCGCCTGGGAGATTCGGGACAGGCTACTGGCTGACGGAGTTTGTGACAAGTTCAATCTACCATCTGTGAGCTCCATCAGTAGGATCCTCCGCAACAAGATTGGGAATCTGTCCCAGCAGAGCCAGTATGAGTCCAGCAAGCAGTCGTCTCACCCACCACAACCAACGCTACCATACAACCACATATACTCGTATCCGACCCCCATCGGAGCCTCTGGGACCAAAGTACCGACTCCCCCGGGCATGCACTCCCTCCCTGGACACATGGCTATGCACAGGATATGGCCCTCATCCCACTCGGTAACAGATATTCTGGGGATTCGGTCGATAACAGAGCAACAAAGTAAGCATGATTTTTACTTTGGTACACGGGCAAACCAATTGCTGTAGTAGATGGTTAAAATTAATAGGAAAACGCATGGGTTGGGTATGTGTGTGTAGTGGGCCTAGTGGCAAGATGTGTAACTTTATTAATTTGGAGGTATGCAGTTAAATATATTACCAATGCACATATCGGTCTGTATATGCACTACGAATAACAGATAAAAGAGTGACTATTCTGGAACGAACTGCAAAAAAATAAATTGGCTAAGTTAATTATGTGTTATTTTGCCAGTATTGGTGAGTGCATACATGAGTAAAGTTTAGTTCCTAGTTCAAAGGTTGCATTAAAACAGATGGTTAAAGGAAGGCTTGCAACTAATAAGTAAGGGGCGGATGTGGAATATTAGTGGGATAATGAAGGGAAGGCGCAGCGGTGCACGAGGAGATGAACTAAAATCAAAATGAGGTGTTCTTGGCTTTGCCATGCCATGTCTTACAGCCAGACATTTTGTTCTTGCACGACTTGCTTCAAAATACACTCCCCTGAAATGCGGTTTCACATGCTTTTAGTCTACCAGGCTGCTCTGTGTTGTTCTCTAAAGGCCCTATCCGAGTTTAGAGACTTGTTTTTGTTACTTACAGTCATGTTTGGAAAGTTAGGTTTCACTAGTGTGCTAACACAAATGCAAGTCTGTTTTGGAGGCATTGTAAAGCAAATCTGACCTCCATCAATCATGATACATTACTGTTGTTGTGAATACCATATTTAGTGACAACGTTTCTTGTGTTAGCAGAGTGTTAGATGTCAGTCGACCACCTATGCGCTTGTCATACCCGTGCTTCTGTCAGAAGTTAGAACGGCCTCAGGTCTCACCGCCTTGTGGATATGAACATGCCCTTCTCCTTAGTGCTTGTGTAGTCCTCATTAGATCCATGAGGCCTCGGCCATTCCATGTACTCATTTAACTCAGACAATCTAAACAACAAGGCTTCGCCCCTCAAAGGCAGCGCAGATCTTCAAGCCGAACAAGAATTCCCGGAGAGGAATGTGTTCTCAAAGGATGCCTTTATAAACAACTTATGCATTTCCAAATTATTAGCAGATGTTTGCTGCGGGTTTTGAAAGCCGAAATAAGTGTCATGTACACTGAATGACGTGAGGCCTTTTAGCGCCACAATCACTTCGCCAGCCTCGAGACTCAGGTTTTCATAAAACAAATCCCTTACTATGCAATCGAACTGCTATTGGGTTTACACTACAACAGTGGATGAATACAGTAGACCTGTTCTGAGACGAAGAGCGTTGAAGCATATGGCGAATATTGCCATCATGCGTAAAGATGCGTAAATCATCATAATTGCATTTGAATTATGGCGATCATTCCAAAGGCGTTGGTCATCAAATGGTACTCTCGCTCTCACACACACACGCACGCTCTCACACACACACACACACACACACACACACACACACCTTTCGCATTGCACTATTTTATAGGCCAGGCCGACCATGCCATCGAGAAAGGAAGATAAAGTTCCATGCATATTCCTTCCTCGAATTAACCTAAGACAGCCTCATGTCAGTGAATGATTATTTTGGAAATAGCAAGAGACCCAAACATTTTAGACCGACAAAAAACATTGAAACATATGTCTATGCACAAAATACACAACTCCAAGTAAAACCTGCTTTGTTGAAAGAAAGAAAAGGGGTCCGAGAAAAAAAATATCCAATGGTCTTCTCAAGTTACAACACTGGTGGGCTTGCTTTTCCAATTCTAAACGTTAGCACCCGTGTATAATATCATATCCATCATGTCCAAAGGGGAAACGGTTAAAGTACATCTAATTTGTCCCCACAGAAAGACTGGTTTGGGTAAATGTTACTGACCATTACTGCAATGAGCTGTTCCGTTTTGATCAGTAGGCTAAGGCAAATGCACTCACCACACACACACACACACACACACACACACACACACACACACGGGTACCAGGCGCCTTCTGGATGAAATATAAATTGACCTAGAATTTAATTCAGATTTGAGATGCCAAAAAGCTTTTTCAGTATATAGGAATGTCTAAGCATAAAATCGCAAATGATGATCGTTGCTATTTCAAATATTTTTCGTGTCTTTGCTGGATAACTTTTTGTTGGGGGGTTTTGCTAAAAAGCTGTAGGGGGTAAGGTGATATGAATGCCTAGAATGGTAGATGGGAGTGGTAGCGTGAAGTCTCTTCGGTTCATCTCCTCTGACCTTCCTCTCCTCTGTCTCTGTCTGTTTTGCCCCATGCAGTTAGTGACAGTTCGTCCTTTCCCAGTGCCAAACTAGAAGAATGGAGCGTTATAAACAGGACACATTTTCCGCCGTCAGCAAGCTCCTCACTAGTCAATGGCGTGCAGGATAAACCACCGCATTCTATAGAACCTGAAGCAAAATACAAACAGGTAAAAGGAAACACATCCTTGATCAATAAAATTGCATCCTCGCCCATCTCTAACCTAATGTGTGTTAATCTCAACAACGGTGTAGTACAATATGATACCCTTCAATTTTTTTTTGGCCCACACTTATTGTATAATCAACGTAGAGTATGTTTTCTCGGTGCTTTTCAGTTATATTGACACGTTCTCTCCGCTGGGTGTAGGCGGTATGCCTCCAGACCAGACACCGCACCGCAGAGTGTTTTGGGCCTAGGCTAAGGGTTGTTCTTACGGCTACATTAGGCCTACTGTGCTATTACATTACTATTACGTGTTGTAGTTTTGTAACCATCATTGGCATATGATTGATTCCCTTCTGTGACAAATTAACCATGTACCCGGGACCCCATGACTCATCAATTTCCTTGCATGTGATAGCATGTTGACAAATGGACATGTACTGAGAAGATCAGTGGCTGTCATTAACGTAGCACGCCAAATGTAGATTTAAATTGGAACAGCTCTTGTCGATATAGCCAAACGTTGCATGGCCAAACGCAGTAGGCATAATATATTTGAGAAATGATTTAGTATTTTCTGTTGTTGAAAATCGGTGTATTTTTCAACTTTGTATTTTGCAGCCACTTGTCTTTGTCTTACAAGGTTTAGACTTTAGGGATATGAACGAAGAAACATTTTGTTTCGACTTCTCAAGTCCTCATATTTTCGACCAGTGAACGTGGCACGATGAATCAGGTCGTTGATTTACGCCATTGGACACGTTTCTACGGTTTATTTTTTGTTGCGAGAAAAGAAAATCCATAAGCATGAAACGGAGACAGACCGACTCACAAGTTAAATAATAAAAGTCTAGCCGTTGGAGAAAGATTATTTAAATGTTTAAATTTGAGTGTTATAGTTGTATATGTTATGCTTACAAGGATCATTAGGACTGCCCAATTACATTACATTTCCATATTGTCTTAGCCAATGTGCTAAAATAACTAATATTAGGCCTAATGTAAATGAAAAATAAGACTGAAGTTTAAATCATTAAAACGCAATAAGACATTTAAATATTTTGACCAGTAGACTACATTTTAGGCATATTTATTAAGCCCCAATAATGATTTGCACGCTGATCTAATAGAAGTTGAAAGGCATTGCTGAAATTGTGGGTTCATTCCATCGAAACTTATCCCATGCACTAATAGGCCTATAGTCGAAAAACATATTATATTTTAGTGTGTATAAACGTTGTTTCATTCCAAAGGAAGAACATCTCACTAGACTCGGGATAGTCTTGCGTGAGAAAATATGGTGCATTTTATGTTGCGAAATAATACATCGACTGCAAACGGTGCAAACAACGTGTGAGGTGGAGGGACGAGGGAGAGGACAGGGAGTGTGAGCACGAGCGTGCATGAGGGATATAGTATGTTTACGAAAGTGAGAGGGGGAGGATGAGGCATGCATAATTGGTATGATATATCGTCGGAGCCACGCGATCTATCTCGAGTTATGCATGGTAACCTCAATATATTCAATAGGCTACGGTTGGATGCATCAATGGGGACAAATGATGCAGAATAGCACATGCGGCGCCGGTGATTTAACTCCCTGGGATAAAAATATGGAAAAAAAACAAACATAGTCCAATGCCCATATGATCAGTAGGCCTATAAATTGCATAATCAGCCATAGGTCAAGTGTGTATTTTTACTTCTACGTACTTTATATTTTGCATATGTCAAAGTCTGATCTAAAGCAATCGTCAGAATATAAGAAATGCTTATGATTCGATTAATGTTCAACTATTTTGATAGTAATTTGTAACGTATGACTTTCTCTGCGTACCACAGGTTGCTATAGGCTTATACTTGTCAATGGAAATGTATTTGTAGACGATAACTTGCTGATGTACTAAATCCTTTCAAAATGGTGCATATTCAACCCTATAGGCCCATATTTCAAAGCACAATACACATACTGCAGTTTGCACGCACTTTCAAACACACTACTCGTCCGCCCTCACCTCATGCACACCCACAGTCCCTCCCTCTTTACAATACAACTCGAGTAGTCTTGTGGCGATTGAAGTAAGAAGTGTGGATTTTCAAAAAGCGGAAGGTCAATTGCTATTTGTTGATTATGTACAAATTCAAAGACTTTGCTAAAATAAGGATTATTTTTCTCAATCTTTCGAGTGTCAGCGAACAGCGCATGTAGCCTATGCAGCTGAAACGGCACAGCCATTTACTGATAAGAATGAAACATGAAAAACTACCTCCCAATGACAGGTCCACAAAAGCATTAACATATGAATAAAGTCGAAATGTATTTTTTTTTTAAAAATCCAACTCACACGTAAGTATAAAAAAAATGAATAGCCCGAAATCAAATAAATAAATCGTAACTTCGGGTTCTATAGGCCTACAGTAGACCTATACACGGAGTACCTGATGTACTTTTAACTGTACTTGAGGAGTCCCAGTCCTGCGCCTACGGGGCTGAGGGTGAGCTATCATGTCACTCTTTGGAAGAAGAATGGAATCATTAACTTTCGATTTAAGGTAATGACACGCACATACATAAACAGTGCCCACGGCTCGGATGTGATGTTTAAATGCCGTTCTTCCGCTCCGGAACTCTAGAGTCTAGAAGATCAGAAGATCTAGAAAAATCAGACATAACATAGACCATTAGGTTTCATCCTAATGACAAATCACTGGTTTTGACTGACATTTTGGATACGACAGCATTTTTCCTACAGTTAAGCTTTTATTTATTATTACAGCATTGAATGCATTTCAAGGCTTATGTAGCCTAAATACCTCGAGATATTGGATTCTATTAAATATGAGAACATATTACTTATCAGGCTAAAGACGGCCTTTGTGCAGCGTTCTCCTATACCAGTTCAGTGAACTGCTTTCATCCGTCAACACTGATTATTCTCAGTCATCTGGGTCGCATGGAAACGATCATCAAAAATAATGCGAATTATGTAACGAAAAGAAAGAATGAATTGGTAAGCCTGTCTTTTCCGTTTGCCAGAATTGACTGTATCGATAGACGTTAATAGAGCTCTTGCGCACAACAGTCAAGCCAAGGACTGTATTTAAAAAAAAAAAATTTAAAACATTTTTACAAAGTTTGACTTAACATTGAATATTGACAAATAAAGGGGCGAAACAAACAAAAAATAGGCCTATGCCAAAAGCAAGTCGTGTAGAATATCATGATTTGATCGAGTGAATCTAGCCTTTCCAATAAACCTGTATGTGTGTATTTCAGTATTTATCAATATCCTATAACGGGGGAAAAACTATTGTATCAAATTAAGATATGGGCAACATGGGCTAGGAAAGTCTTCTTCTTGAGCTATTTTCAGTTTTCACAAATTGAAATATCTTGAAAAAACTCAACATAAATTCAAAGCAGTAGGCCTAGGGAAATACTCGGTCGAAAAAGTAGATAATTTAACCTCAAATTAAAATGGCATTATGTAAATTGGCCCATAGCATTTTGCTTAGTGAAATAAAAAATATCAGTTAAATATATAGCCTCCTTAAAAACGGAAAGCGATTAGAATTGGTGTATTGCACGTGCCCTGTCATGGCTGTGGATTTCAGTCGAAAGAAAAATATATATATAAGCAATAGGTGTTTAGGTTGAGGAAATCCTGGACAAATACTAGACAGGAACGAGAAGTATACTCACTTCTGCAGAAACCATTCTTATTCTCACTAGTTACAAAATAGACCATCCATGCATATAATGTTGAAACAATTGTGTGAATTCTTCAAGTTATGTTTTGTCATGGTGCCAAATGTTACTCATGCTTTACCCTGTACTTTTCTTTCCCTTCTTAATTTCTGTCATTCCAAATCTCCCCTGTCTCAATAAACCCTCAACTTCTCCCAACCCCTATTGTATTCAGCCCCCATTTCACATGTTGTATACCTCACCACTGTACTCTTCACCCAAATTCTCATCTCTCTCTCTCTCTCTCTCTCTCTCTCTCTCTCTCTCTCTCTCTCTCTCTCTCTCTCTCTCTCTCTCTCTCTCTCTCTCTCTCTCTCTCTCTCTCTCTCTCTCTCTCTCTCTCTCTCTCTCTCTCTCTCTCTCTCTCTCTCTCTCTCTCTCTCTCTCTCTCTCTCTCTCTCTCTCTCTCTCTCTCTCTCTCTCATTTCCCTTGTGCCTCTCCTCTCCATGTCTCACCTTCTCTCTCTACCTCTGTCTAACCTTGTGTTTCTCTCCTCTCTCTCTCCCTCCCTCGAACAGACCCAGAGCGGCCTGCCCGCTCTTACCTGCATCTCACTCACAGAACTAGAATGACATCCTACTTCAATGGTCTCACCATCCTCTCTCTCTCTCTCTCTCCTCTCCCTGACAGACGCAGAGTGGCTTGCCCACAGTGAACAGTTATGTCACAGCGCCCAGCATCCCAGCCTACCATCCTCCCACCCCAGTGTCGCCCTACATGGGGTACAGCGCCACCACGTCGGCCTATGTGACCGGTCCCACATGGCAGCCGCACAGTGGCAGTGCTCTCTATCACCACAGCTGTGACAACATTGCCGCTCCGCTGGCCTTCAAGGGTATGACAGCCCACCACCGTGACGCCATCCACCCCCATGCCCACCCCATCACCGCCTCAGCACTGTAGAACACAGACAGACGGGCCGGTCGGACGGAGAGACAGAGGGAAGAAGAGGGGGAGCAGGACAGACGGACGGGCGGATGGAGATAAAAGAGGAGGGAGGAAGGAGATAAGGAGAAACAAGTCCTCCTTTACCATGGGTCTAGTGCCAGCTCATTACACTCACCTCTTCTGTATTTATATGGTGACCTCACCTAGGCCCCATATCCATCACAACATTCTCTTCCATACCAAAGACATGGTGACCTCACCTAGGCCCCATATCCATCACAACATTCTCTTCCATACCAAAGACACGGTGACCTCACCTAGGCCCCATATCCATCACAACATTCTCTTCCATACCAAAGACATGGTGACCTCACCTAGGCCCCATATCCATCACAACATTCTCTTCCATACCAAAGACATGGTGTGGAGAACTCAAGTTAACGCACAGTTAAAGACAGGACATGGAAGGGAAACCTTGCCACACTATCTACAGACATGACACTGGTCTGTGGCCCTGCAGAAAGCTGACAGGACAGGTGCTTTGAAGGACTGACTGGCTGTTTCTCATATTTCCATGGCGGAAATTGTGCCATTCTCATCAAGGACTTGCCTCTTAAACCCATTTCTGCACACTTCTCTGCAAATGTTATTAGGGACAGGAGCTAAAGGACTGCCGGACAATCACAACCACGAGGGAAAAACAACGTTTGCATTTAAGTGTATCAGGGGTGATATCAATTGGTATTGTTTTGGATGTTTGTATTTGTATTTTTTTGTTTATTATTTTGACAAGTTACAATCTTTAATATTGAACATTGTTTTTTCACTTCTCGACTTAAATGTTATCTCCATGTGTATTTATTAGACTGACTAAAAGGTACTAGGGTTGAGCGGAGTACAATTATTACATCAGAAGGCCACGGTGGAAACAGTGTAGTCCTATACGGATGTTCCCAACACACTTTGACAGCCTTTGGCATTAGTCTTCTGCGTAAATGTTTGAAACGACATTATGATAAAACGGTACAGCTGCACAGGTCCAATCTATCCACAATGAAATTGAATGTATCTTAATTAAAGGAAACTGTGTGGATTTGACCCGATTCTTCCTGAATTGTACCAGTTGTTTCAAAAGACATTTCAAAAAACTCTTGTGTTTAGAAGGCCTATCCCAAAAACACCTTCTGCGTGAAATAATATTCTACACACTTTTAAATGTCACACGCATCGTTGTGCTGAATGACCCAGTGTTGTATAAATATATGCAATCATTTGATACATTTTAAGCAAGCGCTTAGTTCTTACATGAAAGATTTTTGAGGGTCATAAAATCGTTACAATTTGTCAGTGATATTAGGCTATTTGTTGGCTACGACTCGAGGTTCAGAATGGCTGAAAAATCGACATTGTTTACAATAACTTCTCGAAACATTCTCTGTGTGGTTGCTACTTTCTTTTGCCAACCTGATGTTCGCTTGCCATGAGGCGAGAAGGGCCGAATGTTGCGTGCGTGATTCCAACAGGGCTTCGGGCTTAGTCAACTCATGGCAGAGTGGTATACGTCGGCTGTCTCGTATAAAATTGATTCACTTGGAATTTGGGAGAGGAAAAACGTTGGAAGGTTGCCGACGGGGTGCTCTACAACATCGTAATCCATAGAGAATACATCTCGTTCTTTCTCCTTTCCCCCTTTATGGCATTTTGACTCTGAAGGGGTAGGCCGCATTCCAATTACGCATGTGTGTTGAATTCATTTTTGACCATTGTAACCTTCTTCTCCTACCGATAATATCTTTACCCATATTAAAATGCACAGCTTTTGGCGTAGATAACATTTATTTGTTGTAGTTTTAAATACATTTGTTCTAAAAGACACACACTAGAAATGTATCCATGGTTTTTAATAATACTTTTTTTCTCCAGTCTCAATGGATCGGAAAATATTGTGCGTAAAACGTGACCAAAAGAGAGTGATTCAATGAGTGTCTCAAGAAATGTTCGACATGAGAGAAAGATGACGTTCAGAAGGTCCATTCAACCATGGACTGGGTAAAGCACTCCAACCACAAGGCCACTATTTTGGTACCTGTTTTCGTCATCTAGATATAAGCAAAAGCGTTTGTGCCTCCAATGGCATTGTGTCTGTCTGATCAAGGGGCTGATGGAGGGAGGAGGAGAGAGAGCTTATGTATGTATGTATGTATGTATGTATGTATGTATGTATGTATGTATGTATGTATGTATGTATGTATGTATGTATGTATGTATGTATGTATGTATGTAGTATGTAGTATGTATGTATGTATGTATGTATGTATGTATGTATGTATGTATGTCGGAGTAGCAAACCGACCTCCACTCCAACTCGGAGACTAGTACTGACAAAGACATACTGTTTTGCCTGTGGTCTGTGAGGTCACCAGCCACCTGACCTAGAGTGTGTACACTCATTAAGTTCTTAGCAAACAGCAGGCCAGCAGCACCAGTCTGAGGTTGTGCTGCAAGAGGTGTGCACGTGTTTGTTTGTGTGTGTGTGTGTGTGTGTGTGGTGTGTGTGTGAGCTTGATGAAACATGGCAGCTCCTTTACAAAGTATACTTCATTAATGTATTACATAGGCAAGGACGTAGGTTTCAGAGGTGTGTGTTTGTGTGTGTGTGTATATATGTGTGTGTGAGAGAGAGAGAAGTGTGTGTAAGCTTGATGGAACTCGGGAGCTATTTCACATTAACATATTATATATGTGCCACAAAGGAAAGGGGATGGGTGCCCAAGTCCCCACCAGCCCAGCCCGCCAGTGTTACAGCATAAACAGTCCCTCTGTTTGTGCGACAGTGTAAACATTCCTCTGTCCTTTGCAGGCCGGTGCTGATTTGACTTGGAAAGCACTCTCCCCCGCATCCAGTGGTCACGGACCGTTGCATCAGGGATCCTAGTGTTGTTTTTGACCGTACGTGAGCCACATCACAGACCTGCAGTGAGATGATCAGGAGCCCTAAGTATAAAGTGTCTCGCAGTATTAGTGCTGATTTAGGATCAGTTTAGCCTTTTAGATCACAATGACAGATTGCATGGACGGGGGGGACGGGGGGTGATCCTAGATCAACACTACTAGTGAAATACACATACACTGTACCAGCCCTACTTAGAATCCCTTCAATCCATCATCAAACAACAACCCAGTCACAGCGTTCAACCTTTTTGACATGAGAGGTGAGAAAAGATTGGCTGTGCTACACGGAATGGGTTGATGTAGACTGACAAAACAACTCTTGGACAAAGTCCATTTCTTTTGGCTCATAGGAATGAAACAAAAAATATAACCACGTTAAATTAAGCCAATGCCTTACATTTTTTGGGGGAATAATAATACATGGGAATTATAGAACGCTTTTCAATGACCCAGAGTCGCTTTATAATAGTAGAAAAGAAAAAGAAATTAAAACAATGCCAGAGTAACAGCCAGAAAATCTATGATCCAAATGTTTGTAAACAACCATAACTAGTTTGATGTAAAACTATGGGTACTCTTTAGTCTAATCTGGGCACTCTTCAGGATAATGTAGGTCAAACGTTATGGAAGTGAGGTCTAATAGGGAAACTGTCGTTTTAAGAATGAAGGGGGGGGGGACACATGTTGTTAATTAATGATGTTGAGTCTGCCTCCAAATGTCATATGGTTATCTTTACTCCACTACACGCAATCAGAAACAAGACAAGCTCCAACTAAAGTGTGCTACACACACACTACTGGTATACATGGGTTAAGAGCGCATTTAAATGCACGCACGCACACACAGTGTACTAAAGTAACACGAAGCAGGGCACTACACACACACACACACACTCAGTCTAATAAAGCAACACTAAGCAGGGTGCTACACACACACACACTCAGTCTAATAAAGCAACACGAAGCAGGGCGCTACACACACACACACTCAGTCTAATAAAGCAACACTAAGCAGGGCGCACACACACACACACACTCAGTCTAATAAAGCAACACTAAGCAGGGTGCTACACACACACACTCAGTCTAATAAAGTAACACTAAGCAGGGTGCTACACACACACACTCAGTCTAATAAAGTAACACTAAGCAGGGTGCTACACACACACACTCAGTCTAATAAAGCAACACTAAGCAGGGTGCTACACACACACACTCAGTCTAATAAAGCAACACTAAGCAGGGTGCTACACACACACACTCAGTCTAATAAAGCAACACTAAGCAGGGTGCTACACACACACACTCAGTCTACTAAAGTAACACTAAGCAGGGTGCTACACACACACACTCAGTCTACTAAAGTAACACGAAGCAGGGTGCCACACACACACACACACACACACACACACACACACACACACACACACACACACACACACACACACACACACACACACACACACACACACACAGTCTAATAAAGTAACACTAAGCAGGGTGCTACACACACACTCAGTCTACTAAAGTAACACTAAGCAGGGCGCTACACACACACTCGGTCTACTAAAGTAACACGAAGCAGGGTGCTATACACACACACCCAGTCTAATAAAGTAACACTAAGCAGGGTGCCACACACACACACACACACACACACACACACACACACACACACACACACACACACACACACACACACACACACACACACACACACACACACACACAGTAACACACACACACACACACACACACACACACACACACACACACTCAGTCTAATAAAGTAACACCAAGCAGGGTGCTACACACACACTCAGTCTAATAAAGTAACACGAAGCAGGGTGCTACACACACACACACACACTCAGTCTACTAAAGTAACACTAAGCAGGGTGCTACACACACACTCAGTCTACTAAAGTAACACTAAGCAGGGCGCTACACACACACACGGTCTACTAAAGTAACACGAAGCAGGGTGCCACACACACACTCAGTCTAATAAAGTAACACTAAGCAGGGTGCTCACACACACACACTCAGTCTAATAAAGTAACACTAAGCAGGGTGCCACACACACACACACACACACACACACACACACACACACACACACACACACACACACACACACACACACACACACACACACACACACACACACACACACACAGTCTAATAAAGTAACACGAAGCAGGGTGCACACACACACACACACACACACTCAGTCTACTAAAGTAACACTAAGCAGGGTGCTACACACACACACACACACAGTCCACTAAAGTAACACGAAGCAGGGTGCTACACACACACACACACTCAGTCTAATAAAGTAACACTAAGCAGGGTGCTATACACACACACACTCAGTCTACTAAAGTAACACTAAGCAGGGTGCTACACACACACACTCAGTCTACTAAAGTAACACTAAGCAGGGTGCTATACACACACACACTCAGTCTACTAAAGTAACACTAAGCAGGGTGCTATACACACACACTCAGTCTACTAAAGTAACACTAAGCAGGGTGCTACACACACACACTCAGTCTACTAAAGTAACACTAAGCAGGGTGCTATACACACACACTCAGTCTACTAAAGTAACACGAAGCAGGGTGCCACACACACACACACACACACACACACACACACACACACACACACACACACACACACACACACACACACACACACACACACACACACACACACACACACACACACACACACACACACACACACACAGTCTACTAAAGTAACACTAAGCAGGGTGCTACACACACACAGTCTACAGTCTAATAAAGTAACACTAAGCAGGGTGCTACACACACACTCAGTCTAATAAAGTAACAAGAAGCAGGGTGCTACACACACACACACACTCAGTCTACTAAAGTAACACTAAGCAGGGTGCTACACACACACTCAGTCTACTAAAGTAACACTAAGCAGGGGCGCACACACACACACTCGGTCTACTAAAGTAACACACACAAGCAGGGTGCACCACACACACACTCAGTCTAATAAAGTAACACTAAGCAGGGTGCCACACACACACTCAGTCTAATAAAGTAACACTAAGCAGGGTGCCACACACACACACACACACACACACACACACACACACACACACACACACACACACACACACACACTAAAGTAACACACACACACACACACACACACACACACACACACACACACACACACACACTCTAATAAAGTAACACGAAGCAGGGTGCTACACACACACACACACTCAGTCTACTAAAGTAACACTAAGCAGGGTGCTACACACACACACACACACAGTCCACTAAAGTAACACGAAGCAGGGTGCTACACACACACACACACTCAGTCTAATAAAGTAACACTAAGCAGGGTGCTATACACACACACACTCAGTCTACTAAAGTAACACTAAGCAGGGTGCTATACACACACACTCAGTCTACTAAAGTAACACTAAGCAGGGTGCTATACACACACACTCAGTCTACTAAAGTAACACTAAGCAGGGTGCTATACACACACACTCAGTCTACTAAAGTAACACTAAGCAGGGTGCTACACACACACACAACTAAAATAACACTAAGCAGGGTGCTACACACACACTCAATCTACTAAAGTAACACTAAGCAGGGTGCCACACACACACACACACACACACACACACACACACACACACACACACACACACACACACACACACACACACACACACACACACACACACACACACACACACACACACACACACACACACAGTCTACTAAAGTAACACTAAGCAGGGTGCTACACACACACACAGTCTAATAAAGTAACACTAAGCAGGGTGCTACATACACAACTACAGAAATACATGGGGTTAGGCGCGCTCTTGTTCATTGGACTTTTTAAAAGGAAGGTGACAATAGACAGATTGTTTTCTATGTGTCTTAAAAACAGCATGTTTAAACACACAGGTGAGTAAAAACGATAAATTAGCAGGTCCGTTCTGGGGAGCCAAACCACTGCACATCTGGTGTGTGTGGCATGATGCTTTAACAGAGACTAGGTTAGGTGTACCTTCCATTTTTAACCCTGTCAGCACAGAACACTACCGTCAAACTCAAAGTGTGGATCCTACACACGGTATTGGGGAAGCTACTTTGAAAATATACCAAGCTACCAATTACTTCACACTGAAAAACTGTTAAGCTACACTAAAGTTACGCTTAAAAAATATATAGTTTACTTAACTGAAGTTACTTTGAAAAGCAGTTTCACTACACCACCATGATGGCTCCTTGCTGTCCCCAGTCCACCTGACTGTGCTGCTGCTCCAGTTTCAACTGTTCTGCCTTATTATTATTTGACCATTCTGGTCATTTATGAACATTTGAACATCTTGGTCATGTTCTGTTATAATCTCTACCCGGCACAGCCAGAAGAGGACTGGCCACCCCACATAGCCCGGTTCCTCTCTAGGTTTCTTCCTAGGTTTTGGCCTTTCTAGGGAGTTTTTCCTAGCCACCGTGCTTTTACACCTGCATTGTTTGCTGTTTGGGGTTTTAGGCTGGGTTTCTGTACAGCACTTTGAGATATCAGCTGATGTACGAAGGGCTATATAAATAAATTTGACTTGACTTGACTACAGCTAAACTACTTATTGATCAATTTAAATCTGAAATGTCATAAACTACACATTTCAAGAACAAATCACTTTGAGGTCATACTGTATGTTAAAACAATGTAATTTTGCCTATTAAACACACGCAAAAAAAACAAATGTTTCAAGTGATAATGAGGCAGGTTTGATGCAAAATAAGTATTGTGTAGTTACAGTAGGTAGCTACGACGCTAAATGTCAAAAAAAAAGTTATGAACTACTGAAAACACTACCCAGATTTGAATTTAGTTCAACTACCACCAAACTACTGCAAAATGCAGTTGAACTACATAGTTAGCTACTCCCCAACACTGCCTACAAATACTAGATACACTGGATACAGTATTTTCATCTTTCACCTCCCTCTATATCCACTGTGGCCCGGTAGGGAAAAAACAGGCTGCTACTTCATTTAAGCTGTGACAAGGCTACTACTGTATGTTTTCTCATGATTGCACGGCTGTCAAAGAGGAGACGGGGCCATTCTGAGGAAGACATGTCAGCATTGGAGACAGACAAGAGAGAGCAAGGAATTCCTACACAGGTGGGGGAGTGAAGGAACGGAGAACGGCGAGGCCGGGGTAGAGCGTGGCGGTATATGTTCAGTAAAGGGGGAAGGCGTTACAGTTTGCATGCCTGTATGCGTGTGTGAGGGAGGAGTGTACTGCGTTGCTACGTTACTCCAGCGCACGAACCGAACACATGTTGCAAGAACTCCAGAACAAACGCATGCATTCGACACTCCATTACGAAGAGAACAGGTTAAGCATTTACAATTCCATCCATCCGCAGCCTTCAGTTGTTAGTCTATCACCGACCGTACAGTGGGCCTCGGGGCAAAGAACCGGGAGTCTTTCCATTTTGGCAGAGAGCAGCTCACACATTAATGATGAGTGTCAAATAGCAACCTGACTCAACATAGCCTACTGCTGACTGCTGCCAGGAGAGGGGGGGGGGGGTGGAGAGAGAAGGAGCCAGGCTAAGCCACAGGTGTGTGTGTGTGTGTGTGTGTGTGTGTGTGTGTGTGTGTGTGTGTGTGTGTGTGTGTGTGTGTGTGTGTGTGTGTGTGTGTGTGTGTGAGAGAGAGAGCGTGCCTACAGGAGATATACAGTAGAATGAGAGAGTGTGTTGTAGACTCCATTCTCTGCTCAAATATTTGAATATCTGGAGGTTGTTAATTGAGCTTGTTGTAAAGCTACGTTGCACCAGTGATTCAGTCAGCCCCACAGACCCAGAGAGGAGACTGATATAAAGACACACTCTTGGCTAACAGCTTCTATGGCTGACAGGAACACACACTCATGCATGCACGCACACACGTCTCTCTCTCTCCCTCCCTCCCTCCCGCACACACACAAACACACACACACAAACACACACACACACTTCAAGTTTGACGTGTTTTAATCTGTCACATACAAGTAGCTTCATAGGTACTTTGAAAAAGATATTCTACGTAAAAAAAGAAGAAAAGAAAATCACAAACTATTTCAAGATATCAATGCGAGTCTATTGTCTTCGATGATGATTTTGTCATTTCTATTCAATGTGTACAAAAATGGCAGAATTTTACAGGAGGCTTCATCCTGTGCCTGATTACGTTTATGTGAAGTCGACTTTGAATTAATGCACTGTGGGTGGAGCGTGTGTGTGTGTGTGTGTGTGTGTGTGTGTGTGTGTGTAATCTGGACATTTGGGCTTGGAACACCGTGGCTGTGTGTTTGTAAGAGTTTGTAGTGGACTCTAAACCCCCTGTATGTTAAATAGGTTTACATTAGTATGGCAGCGAGATACAATATAGGACTCATCTATGCACACAGTATGTAATGGCATGCATGGCTATTGTATTAGAAGTGTTAAGTTGTTCCCAATAATGTTTGTGCATTAAATGAGGCAGGGCCTTGATTTGTCGAGGTGGATTATTATTGAGTGTAATGGAAGATGAGCTTGGACGTTGTATGGCTGCAATGTGGATAACAGATCAGTGTTATGCGTTATGGTTCTATTCCGATTATACTATGGTTGTATTCTGGTTGTACTATGGTTGCATTCTGGTTGTACAATGGTTGTATGTATGGGACGGGCACTAGCTGGAACAGTCTATTGGAGGTCACAGGGTTTAGGGAGGCCTGTGGATGTTGGAACCTGAGACAGCAGGCCCCCTAAGGCTGCCTGGTGCGCTTCAGTAAACTACCTGGTGGGCATCCTAATAGATTGCCTGGTGGGCACCTTAAGGCAAGGCTGGTGGGCTTCAGTAAACTACCTGGTGGGCATCCTAATAGATTGCCTGGTGGGCACCTTAAGGCAAGGCTGGTGGGCATCCTAATAGATTGCCTGGTGGGCACCTTAAGGCAAGGCTGGTGGGCTTCTTCTCATCACCAGTTCTTATTTAACCATCCAGATACGTATTCATACACCAGCAGCATCACAGCTCCACCTAGGAGGAGGAGAAGACAACGGGGCATAGAGATGAATACAATACTACACATTATAATACTGATAATGTCATCTAATTTCATGTGTGGAGTTGTAGGGCTGGGCGACATGCCCAAAATATCATATCATGGTATTAAAAATAATCGGACGGTACGATGGTATTTAACATGATTTGAAACATTCCACAGGCCACAATCAAACGGCCTGATCAACTCTATGCGAAGGAGATGTTTCGCACTGCATGAGGCAAATGGTGGTCACACCAAATATTGACTGGTTTTCTGATCCACGCCCCTACTTTCTTCTTTAAGGTATCTGTTGACCAACAGATGCATATCTGTATTCCCAGTCATGTGAAAAATAAAGTATTTGAAATGATTGCATGTTGCGTTTATATCTTTTTTTCAGTGTAGAGGGTAAAGTAAAAACCCAAACCGGTCCGTGCATCAATACCGGTAAATTGTAAAATACTGTATTTCGCCCAGCCCTATGGAGTTGCCAGACTGATTTTTAGAAGGACATGCTGTGCAATAACTATTATACCAAGATAAGGGTTAGGCTATCATTAGCAGAGACCACATCTAGATAAAAAACCATCTGTAATATAGTATAATCAACCTCTCATTTAGTGATATGATGAAAGACGTAGGCTGCATTTTAAATTAGCCATAACATTCAAGATGTACTGTAACAAATAGCATACGTCTCTTTACCAAAAACATTGCTCCTCTGATAAAAATGCTATATTATTATTTCTCAGTCTGTAATGACCAAACGTTTGGGAAGAAAGTGAATTGAATAGTTGTAGGAACGTCACCTGGTCCGAGTCTCATGATCTTGGGGACCAGTCCTTTGTACAGCGCCAAGTATCTGGAGAAATAATACAATATTACATCTGGAGAAACAACAGAGGTGTCTTAGAACTAAGAAAAAAAGATAACATTACTTAAAAAATAAAAGAAACACTGAGATCCCTTTTATTCTAAATCCCTGTACAGTGTGTGTGTGAGTGTATGTGCGTGTGCATGAATGCGCAAACATGTGTGTGTAATTACGAGTGTTGGCATTATTGGGCTTAGCAGATGCGACTGCCTGCCCGGTTTCTGTCTCCCTCGCATGTCAGGTAGAGAGAGAGAGAGAGAGAGCACACTAATAGTCCTTGGTGTTTAGTGTAGTGTAACTTAAGGGTATACCTACTATCTGCGCTAACCCTAATGTGTTCAAGGTGATCAGTGTTCCTGGCTGGCGCTGGCCTCCCTTACCCGTCACCCCTCCCTCCCCCGTCCCACACTACGCCTCCTGCTCACCTACCCCCGCCACTGATGGCGTTAATAAGGCTCGACCCACTTCCTCCCTGCCCCTCTGTCTGATTAGATTGACCCATGGAGCGCCGCGCGGCTCGTTAGGACAGCCTTAACGACGTCTCCCATAGGGACCACTAATTAGCTGCGACTGTGTTGTGTTAGAGCATGGGGACTGGACGGAGTGGGCTGAGAGTAGACCTCTCTCTCCCTCCTCCTCTCTCCCTCTTGAAAAAGCAGCAGTGAGTCAGTGCCACTCCTACAGCAGCATCAGCCCCCCCTAGGCCCCAGACAATACACTAGTCGACCCAACAACACCTAGGAACCACATCAAGAGGT
This sequence comes from Oncorhynchus keta, assembly GCF_023373465.1. NCBI lineage: Eukaryota > Metazoa > Chordata > Actinopteri > Salmoniformes > Salmonidae > Oncorhynchus > Oncorhynchus keta. Next base: position 36,326,843 of record NC_068449.1, on the reverse strand, counting down.
TCAGATGTCTTGGCGTAATTGGCTAAGGGGTTGAGTCGCTGGACCCGGGTTAGAGTCCAGGCTGAGGCAACCCCCCGGACTTCAGCGCTCCATACGTACCCCTCCTCCCGGTAGACCAGGCCCATGGTCTGGAAGCAGGTCCGGTACTTGATCTCTCCAGGTATGGGCTGGGGAGCCTGGATGCGGCTTTTGGCCACGTCGAAGGGAATGTTGACACAGGATGAGATGGTTCCGGAGGCCAGGCCAATAGCAAACTTCCTCAGGAACTCCAGGGTTGGGTCCTGACAGGGGAAAAGGGAGAGACAGGGACAAAGAAGAGAGACAGAGAAGAACAAGAGATGGGAGAGAGATAGAGATGTTCACTAAAGAGACAGAGGTCTGTGCTGCAGCAGTATCCATTGATGTTCCTCTCTCATTTATCTGCCTGGACATCTTTTTCTATTTTATAATCTGCCTGCTCCAGGTCATTGTTCAATATGAAAGAAAGAGATAGTGATATCTACAGTTGAAGTCGGAAGTTTACATACACTTAGGTTGGTGTCATTAAAACTTGTTTTTCAACCACTCCACAAATTTCTTTGAAACAAATTACAGTTTTGGCAAGTCAGTTAGGACATCTACTTTGTGCATGACACAAGTCATTTTTCCAGCAATTGTTTACAGACAGATTATTTCACTTAATTCAAATATAATTCACTGTATCACAATTCCAGTGGGTCAGAAGTTTACATACACTAAATTGACTGTGCCTTTAAACAGCTTGGAAAATTCCAGAAAATTATGTCATGGCCGTAGAAGCTTCTGATAGGCTAATTGACATCATTTGAGTCAATTGGAGGTGTACCTGTGGATGTATTTCAAGGCCTACCTTCAAACTCAGTGCCTCTTTGCTTGACATCATGGGAAATCAAAAGAAATCAGCCAAGACCTCAGAAAAACAATTGTAGACCTCCACAAGTTTGATTCATCCTTGAGAGCAATTTCCAAACGCCTGAAGGTACCACGTTCATCTGTACAAACAATAGTACGCAAGTATAAACACCATGGGACCACGCAGCCGTCATACCACTCAGGAAGGAGACGCGTTCTGTCTCCTAGAGTTAAACGTACTTTGGTGCGAAAAGTGCAAATAAATCCCAGAACAACAGCAAAGGACCTTGTGAAGATGCTTGAGGAAACGGGTACAAAAGTATCTATATCCACAGTAAAACGAGTCATTATATCGACATAACCTGAAAGGTCGCTCAGCAAGGAAGAAACAACTGCTCCAAAACCGCCATAAAAAAGCCAGACTACGGTTTGCAACTGCACATGGGGACAAAAATCGTATTTTTTGGAGAATTGTCCTCTGGTCTTATGAAACAAAAATATAACTGTTTGGCCATCATGACCATCGTTATGTTTGGATGCTTGCAAGCTGAAGAACACCATCCCAACAGTGAAGCACGGGGGTGGCAGCATCATGTTGTGGAGGTGCTTTGCTGCAGGAGGGACTGGTGCACTTGACAAAATAGATGGCATCATAGGGCCTCCCAGGTGGCTCAGTGGTTGGTTTCGGACTTCAACTGTATATATCTTGATGGTGTAGTGATGAAATCCAACCCAACCCAACAGGATAGATGTAAGGACAATGTGTGCGTGTGGGGGGGTAGAGAGAGAGAGAGAGCAATGACTCTGACTCATGCATATGATTGCAAAGCAAAGCTGGCATGAAAACCCTGATCATTTTATGGTAGCAAGGGGGAAAATTAGTGCTTCCTGACTGCAGTTTCCACCTCTCTGATTGGCTGAAGCACATGTCTGTTTGTGCGCTTGCTAGAGAGAGAGAGGATTTATAAACAGGGTTCATGCAGGCAGACTGGCGGAGGCATATGGGGACAATTTAGTCTAATTGGGCATTGACTCTCTCTGCAGCACAGGGGTATTACTGTGTGTGTGTGTGTGTGTTTGTGTGTGTGTGTGTGTGTGTGTATTACTGTACCAAAGAGAGAGAGAGAAGTCCCGGTCGGCCCAGGGAACTCTGAAGGTTAATTGGTCAGGATATATATATATATTTTTTTTTACAAATGACAGAAGCCTATAGAAAGGCAGATCCTGGACAAGCCTGTATCTTGTCAAAGATCTGGACACTGAGTGCTGCTGAGTTAAATAACAGATCATCTTTGAGTTGTTGGTTTTTTAAGTAGAATGTGGAGTACGGAACTGCTTGAAGTGGAATAAACATTTCCGGTAGTCATTTTAGTTGTACAGTACCGGTACTCATAAAAGAGTTGGGGTACTCAACCCAGAGGTTACATTTGAGTTACTGAGGAGGTTACATTTTAGTCTGGCCTCTGAACACCAACATGTACTTACAATAAGCACCAACCCAGACATTCACTTCTGACGGCACTGTGTTAGGAACAGCCCGTTCAAATGCACATGAACGTGGCACAGTGAATTTGACTGCCGACACGACCGAGTTGCGATGCTCATTGCTCACCCTGCTAACAACAGCAGTTGAAGGGGTTCAATAATCAGCCCAGCCCGTCTCTGCTGGAGCAAGTTATATATATCCTGTAACTATACAATGGGCTGAGCTTCACCTAAAACAGGCTCAACTCCAGCCAAGCCTGCAGGTAGGTATAATGCATTATGATGCGGTTATAATGCATAGTTAGACTTATATGACCCCATTTTCCCATCTCACAATGATTCCGTCTAAATACCAGCCATTCTGAGTCAGTAGAAAAATTCCCGAATAGAGAGATATGACTGGTTTTCCCCAAAGGATCACTCTCTGAAGCTAAGATAACCAAGCCTAAGAAGTGGTCATTTTCCCTCTATTGACCACTTTAATACAGTGCACGCATGATAATAACTATCCATAAGTGCCACACATAAATGCCAGAATCATGCAGACCAGGGGTGAATTCACCCAATAAAAAAAAGCTTCAGTCAAAACGGCTTCCACATCTACCCCACTGTAGAACTAACTTCCTCCTGAAATAATAATACACTGTCTGCTTTCAATTAGTCCATGGAAGTTAATCTAGGATGCATCGCAAATGGCATCCTACTCAAGATGTAGTGCACTACTTTTGACCAGGGCCCATAGGGCACAATATCTGGAGTAGGGTGACATTTGAGACGCAGACCTAATGCTGTCTCCAGTTTCTACACGGTGAACAGGCTGGCGTATGGTAACGTTTCCATTCAACAAAATGTACTTTTGTTTGGGAATCAGGCCCTCGATGCCGGATGTGTAACGTGAACCTCTGAGGATGTTGTAGAGAGCAAACAGACGAGCTATTAGCGGCCCTCTACCCAACTCCTCTCTGATTTTCCTTCCTCTCAGTTGACTCACTGACTAACCAATCCAACTGTAGTACCTAGAGCATGGCTAACCAATCCTAATGTAGTACCTAGAGCATGGATAACCAATCCAACTGTAGTACCTAGAGCATGGCTAACCAATCCAACTGTAGTACCTAGAGCATGGCTAACCAATCCTACTGTAGTACCTAGAGCATGGATAACCAATCCAACTGTAGTACCTAGAGCATGGCTAACCAATCCAACTGTAGTACCTAGAGCATGGCTAACCAATCCTACTGTAGTACCTAGAGCATGGCTAACCAATCCAACTGTAGTACCTAGAGCATGGCTAACCAATCCAACTGTAGTACCTAGAGCATGGATAACCAATCCAACTGTAGTACCTAGAGCATGGCTAACCAATCCTACTGTAGTACCTAGAGCATGGATAACCAATCCAACTGTAGTACCTAGAGCATGGCTAACCAATCCAACTGTAGTACCTAGAGCATGGCTAACCAATCCAACTGTAGTACTTAGAGCATGGCTAACCAATCCAACTGTGGTACCTAGAGCATGGCTAACCAATCCAACTGTAGTACTTAGAACATGGCTAACCAATCCAACTGTAGTACCTAGAGCATGGCTGACCAATCCAACTGTAGTACCTAGAGCATGGCTAACCAATCCAACTGTAGTACCTAGAGCATGGCTAACCAATCCAACTGTAGTACTTAGAGCATGGCTAACCAATCCAACTGTAGTACCTAGTGCATGGCTAACCAATCCAACTGTAGTACTTAGAGCATGGCTAACCAATCCAACTGTAGTACCTAGAGCATGGATAACCAATCCAACTGTAGTACCTAGAGCATGGCTAACCAATCCAAATGTAGTACCTAGAGCATGGCTAACCAATCCAACTGTAGTACCTAGAGCATGGCTAACCAATCCAACTGTAGTACCTAGAGCATGGCTAACCAATCCAACTGTAGTACCTAGAGCATGGCTAACCAATCCGACTGTTGTACTTAGAGCATGGCTAACCAATCCAACTGTAGTACCTAGAGCATGGCTAACCAATCCAACTGTAGTACCTAGAGCATGGATAACCAATCCAACTGTAGTACCTAGAGCATGGATAACCAATCCAACTGTAGTACCTAGAGCATGGATAACCAATCCAACTGTAGTACCTAGAGCATGGCCAACCAATCCAACTGTAGTACCTAGAGCATGGATAACCAATCCAACTGTAGTACCTAGAGCATGGATAACCAATCCAACTGTAGTACCTAGAGCATGGCTAACCAATCCTACTGTAGTACCTAGAGCATGGCTAACCAATCCAACTGTAGTACCTAGAGCATGGCTAACCAATCCAACTGTAGTACCTAGAGCATGGATAACCAATCCAACTGTAGTACCTAGAGCATGGCTAACCAATCCTACTGTAGTACCTAGAGCATGGATAACCAATCCAACTGTAGTACCTAGAGCATGGCTAACCAATCCAACTGTAGTACCTAGAGCATGGCTAACCAATCCAACTGTAGTACTTAGAGCATGGCTAACCAATCCAACTGTGGTACCTAGAGCATGGCTAACCAATCCAACTGTAGTACTTAGAACATGGCTAACCAATCCAACTGTAGTACCTAGAGCATGGCTGACCAATCCAACTGTAGTACCTAGAGCATGGCTAACCAATCCAACTGTAGTACTTAGAGCATGGCTAACCAATCCAACTGTAGTACCTAGAGCATGGATAACCAATCCAACTGTAGTACCTAGAGCATGGCTAACCAATCCAACTGTAGTACCTAGAGCATGGCTAACCAATCCAACTGTGGTACCTAGAGCATGGCTAACCAATCCAACTGTAGTACTTAGAACATGGCTAACCAATCCAACTGTAGTACCTAGAGCATGGCTAACCAATCCAACTGTAGTACCTAGAGCATGGCTAACCAATCCAACTGTAGTACCTAGAGCATGGCTAACCAATCCAAATGTAGTACCTAGAGCATGGCTAACCAATCCAACTGCAGTACCTAGAGCATGGCTAACCAATCCAACTGTAGTACCTAGAGCATGGCTAACCAATCCAACTGTTGTATTTAGAGCATGGCTAACCAATCCAACTGTAATACCTAGAGCATGGCCAACCAATCCAACTGTAGTACCTAGAGCATGGATAACCAATCCAACTGTAGTACCTAGAGCATGGCTAACCAATCCAACTGTAGTACTTAGAGCATGGCTAACCAATCCAACTGTAGTACCTAGAGCATGGCTAACCAATCCAACTGTAGTACTTAGAGCATGGCTAACCAATCCAACTGTAGTACCTAGAGCCTGGCTAACCAATCCAACTGTAGTACCTAGAGCATGGCTAACCAATCCAACTGTAGTACCTAGAGCATGGCTAACCAATCCAACTGTAGTACCTAGAGCCTGGCTAACCAATCCAACTGTAGTACCTAGAGCATGGCTAACCAATCCAACTGTAGTACCTAGAGCATGGATAACCAATCCAACTGTAGTACCTAGAGCATGGCTAACCAATCCAACTGTAGTACCTAGAGCATGGCTAACCAATCCAACTGTTGTACCTAGAGCATGGCTAACCAATCCAACTGTAGTACCTAGAGCATGGATAACCAATCCAACTGTAGTACCTAGAGCATGGCTAACCAATCCAACTGCCATAAAATTGGTATTTTCACAGGCTGAGAGCCACTTATCCAGTATATTAGACTGAGAGGCTGTTTGAAAGGCTCTCAAAGTGATTAATAGGCCTGGCTTTGTCTATGGACAGGACATAACAATTAGATCTACTGTAAGGGAAAGTTACTTGGTGGAGGGGCAGTTTGGTTTAGGAATATATAGTCTATGACCTACAATACAACTTAACACACAAAAACTGTACACATACAGTTACATCCAACTGATCTAATGTAACGGAAAGTCAAAAGTCCTTGGTCTGTTTGGTGTAAAAACAGAAAGCCTATGGACAAAAAAACAACAGAGATACAGGCCAGGACAGCAACAACACAGACAGGCAGATTCAATCTAATCTCCCGATACCTGGCTGGCAGGAATGGCGTCCTTGACGTTGAAGTAGAATCCAAAGTAGATCATGTTAAAGACGCCGTGGCGCCCCAGGGTCGACGTTAACCCTTTATTCAGCCCTCGCAGGCCAAAGCCGTCTGCGTTGATGATGTTCCGTGCTTGGGCAAACGTGGAGGGCTGCTGTATCGGGGCAAGGTCAGGAAGAGAAGAAAAGAGCACAATGTCAATGACAGAGAATAGAATAGTTCCACTTTATGAGAGTAAAATAAACAGTTAAAGAAAACGACCTGCATGCCGTATGGGAGCACGTGTCAATGACTGAGAATAGCAAAGATCCACTATAAGGGCGGAATCCTTAACTCGGGTATCGCAAAATCATGCATCGGTGTCAATGGTTACTGTCAAGATAAACATCAACGGTGAAGAGGCAAGTTAAGCATGCAGATCTCAAGTTAGGATCCGGGCCATCGTAAGTGACAACAGTGAGATATTGCAGTGCATCAAGTTCCTATTAAACAGTGCTTTTGAATCTCACCACTTGGAAAGAATCTCTGTTGGCCTGCAGGCCGACTTTGACCACTTCAAACGGGTTGACCACCAATGCCTCGGTCAGGCCTGACCCTAGACCTGCTACTGACAGAGCCTGGGGAGAGAAGAAGGGAGGGGGAAAGCAGGAGAGAAAGCGGGAGATGGTTAAAGAGGGACACGTACGGGAGTGAAATACAAGATTGAAGTTCCACATCAACAGGGAGGGAAAAGGACAGAGGGAAGAGAGAAACAGAGAAGGGCAGGTAGCCACAGGGAAAGGTACAGGGCGTATTTGTTTATAAGGTGTACATACATAAGATATATAGTATAAGATGGATTATATGGGTTTACATTGTGAGCATAGTAGTGTGTTTAAGACAAGAGCACAACTCAAAGCTTTCATATGGCTTTGACAGAAACCAGTCTCCCTCACACACGGACATAGGACATCAGTCTCAGTCAAGCTGTGACAGCCATCGTTACATGTCTACAAATGTAAAGAGCTAACAAAGCGATGGATAGAGGGAGCAGAGGGAGAGAAGGGGCTGAATGAAAGAGCGAGTGAGAGAAAGGAGATGTCATAGACGTATGAGGAGGACGCAAAGGCGGATCTGTTCTTGCAAGAGAACTGTTGGACGGGTGGAAGAGTATAGGGGTGAAGCGACAGATTCTCCAGAAAGGTTAAACAGTCCAATCGAATGGACATTTAGCATGAAGTACTTTGGGGTGTGTTTTTTGACGTACAGTGAAGGGTGGTCAATGTGTGTCGAGCCTGTGTGAGGGGGAAAAGACCAGCGCATGACGTGTGTGTGTGTGTGTGTGTGTGTGTGTGTGTGTGTGTGTGTGTGTGTGTGTGTGTGTGTGTGTGTGTGTGTGTGTGTGTGTGTGTGTGTGTGTGTGTGTGTGTGTGTGCATGCATACGTGTTTGTATGCATGCATCATATCAACGTTTCTTGGCCACCTACACATATTTGCATGTGTAACGGCAGGCGCAGAAATGTTACCAACAGGGCAGTAGAATGTCTCGCAAATACAATACAAATAACTTTCAATACAAACCATCTAAAAACAAAATCTAAACAAGAATCAAGAAATAACAATACAAGTAGATATACAGGGCCTTCAGAAAGTATTCACACCCTTGACTTATTCAACATTTTGTTGTATTACTGCCTGGATTTTAAATGGATTACATTTAGATTTTTGGTGACTGGCACACACACAATACCCAATGACGTGAAAGTGGCATATTATTATTTTATTTTGTACAAATGAATAAAAAATGAAAAGATGAAATGTCTTGAGTCAATAAGTATTTAACCCCTTAGTTATGGCAAGCCTAAATAAGTTCAGGAGTAAAGATTTGCTTAACAAGTCACATAATACGCTGCGTGGACTTACTCTGTGTGCAGTAATAGTGTTTCACATGCTTTTGTAATGACTATCTCATCTCTGTACCCAGTGGCGGATTTAGGTATAGGCGACATGGGCGGCACCTGCACCGAAAATGTTGGAATGGTGACATTTGCACGATCGGTTTTCTATCGCTCATTTGAACGCCACGTCAATGATATGATGTCACCGTGTGGGACTGTGGGTCAATTAACCTTGTCGGAGTGGGCACACTGATTCTAGTTTGTGAGCTAGGCAGGCTACGGCCTGGGAAGGTCTCCAACTCAGAAGTACGAGATGAGGAGGGGGGCGGGGGTAGGTTGACCTCAGGTCTCCCCACTGGAAGCCCGAGGTAGGGGGAGCTGGGGAATCTATCAAATAGCGTACCTCTAACTCTGTACAGTACTAATGAAATGAGTAAAAACAGTCACACTACGAAATGCTACCAAATAAACCACAATTCATTCATAATACTGTGAATATATAGTTTCACACACATGTTGTTGTATTTTTTCTGGTTTGTGTGGAATCGTTAAGAATAATATAAAACCAGTCTCCACACCACCAAGGTGAATTGGTTTAGTCTTGACTCTTGGTTGACAGTGTTGGGGGATGGGTAATGTATTGATGCTAGATGGCCAAATCAACACAAATTTGTTTCTATTTGTCTTTGTTACTTCTTTTTGATATTTATGAGTCTTATTTTTGCATATATTTTTATATTTATATAGTTTTAGCTACAACCGCCACACTCTGTACCCCACACATACAGATAACTGTAAGGTCTCTCAGTCAAGCAGTGAATTTCAAACACAGATTCAATCACAAAGACCAGGGAGGTTTTCAAATGCCTCGCAACGAAGGGCACCTATTGGTAGATGGGTAAAAAAACAAACAGACATGGAATATTCCTTTGAGCATGGTAAAGTTATTTAATTACACTTTGCATGGTGTATTAATACGCCCAGTCACTACAAAGATACAGGTGTCCTTTCCTTCCTAACTCAGTTGTCGGAGAGGAAGGAAATTTCACCATGAGGCCAATGGTGACTTTAAAACAGTTACAGAGTTTAATGGCTGTGATAGGACAAAACTGAGGATAGATCAACAACAGTATAGTTATTCCAAAATACTAACCTAATCGACAGAGTGAAAAGAAGGAAGCCTGTACAGAATAAAAATATTCCAAAACATGCATCTTGTTTGCAACAAGGCACTGATGAAATATTGTAAAAAATGTTGCAAGCAAATTCACTTTTTGTCTTGAAGACAAAGTGTTATTTTTGCGGCAAATCTAATACAAACATTACAGAGTAACACTCTCCATATTTTGAAGCATAATGGTGGCTGCATCATGTTATGGTTATGCTTGTAATCGTTAAGGACTGGTGAGTTTTTCAGGATTAAAAAATACATGGAATGGAGCTAAGCACAGGCAAAATCCTAGAGGAAAACCTGGTTCAGTCCGCTTTCCACCAGACACTGAGATGAATTCACCTTCCAGAAGGATAAAAACGTAAAACACAAGACCAAATCTACATTGGAGTTGTGTACCAAGAAGACGGTGAATGTGGCCGAATTACAGTTTAGACTTAAATCTACTTGAAAATCTATGGCAAGACCTGAAAATGGTTATCTAAGCAATAGTCAACAACCAATTCGACAGAGCTTGACATAAATCTTTTTTAAAAGAATAATGGGCAAATGTTGCACAATCCAGGTATTGAAAGCTCTTAGAGACCAACCCAGAAATACTCACAGCTGAAATCTTTGCCAAAGGTTATTCTACAAATGATTGACCCAGGGGTGTGAAAACCTATGTAAATTAGATATTTCTGTATTTAATTTTCAATCAATTTGCTCAAATTCCTTAAACCATGTTTTTACTTTGTCATTATGGGGTATTGTGTGTAGATGGGTAAAAAAAATACAATATTTAATACATTTTGAATTCAGGCTGAATTCATACCCCTTGAATAAGTCAAGGGGTATGAATACTTTCTGAAGGCACTGTATTAGAGTGAGCATGTGTGAGAATCAAGAATATAAATACATGGTGTGTATAGACAGTATATAATTTGTTAAGAAAACTGTAAAAAAGTATGTGGACACCTGCTCGTCGAACATCTCATTCCAAAATCATGGGCATTAATATGGAGGTGGTCCCCCCTTTGCTGCTATAACAGGCTCCATTCTTCTGGTAAGGCTTTCCACTAGATGTTGGAACATTGATGCAGGGACTTTCTTCCGTTCAGCCACAAGAGCATTAGTGAGGTCGGGCACTGATGTTGGGCGATTAGGCCTAGCTCGCAGTCGGCGTTCCAATTCCTCCCAAAGGAGTTTAACGGAGTTGAGGGCAGGCCAGTCAAGTTCTTCCACACATCTCAATGTCATTTTGAAACAGGAAAGGGTCTTCTCCAAAGCGTTGCCACAAAGTTGGAAGCACAGAATCGTCCAGAATGTCATTGTATGCTGTAGCATTAAGATGTCCCTTCACTGGAACTAAGGAGCCAAGCCCGGACCATGAAAAACAGCTCCGGACCATTATTCCTTCACCAAAGTTTACAGTTGGGACTATGCATTGGGGCAGGTAGTGTTCTCCTGGCATCCGCCTAACCCAGATTAGTCTGTCGGACTGCCAGATGATGAAGCGTGATTCATCACTCCAGAGAAGCGTTTCCACTGCTCCAGAGTACAATGGCGGCGAGCTTTACACCACTCCAGCCGACGCTTGTCATTGAGCATGGTGATCATAGGCTTGTGTGTGGCTGCTCGGCCATGGAAACCCATTTCATGAAGTTATTGTGCTGACGTGGTGTGGCTGAAATTGCCAAATCCACTAATTTGAAGGGGTGTCCACATACTTGGCCATGTAGTGCATGTACAGTATTAGGTATATTAGGATGAGCTATTGCAAACTGTAGTCTGGCTTTTTTCTGGCGGTTCTGGAGCACTGGCTTCTTCCTTGCTGAGCGTCCTTTCAGATTATGTCGATGTAGGACTCGTTTTACTGTGGATATTGATACTTTTGTACCCGTTTCCTCCAGCATCTTCACAAGGTCCTTTGCTGTTGTTCTGAGATTGATTTGCACTTTTTGCACCAAAGTACGTTTATCTGTAGGAGATAGAACGGGTCTCCTTCCTGAGCGGTATGACAGTTGTGTGGTCCCATGTTGTTTATACTTGTGTAATATTGATTGTAGAGATGAACGTGGTACCTTCAGGCATTCGGAAATTGCTCCCAAGGATGAACCAGACTTGTGGAGGTCTACACATTTTTTTCTGAGGTCTTGGCTGATTTCTTTTGATTTTCACATGATGTCAAGCAAAGAGTCCGTGAGTTTGAAGGCGGGCCTTGAAATACATCCACAGGTACACCTCCAATTGACTCAAATTATGTCAATTAGCCTATCAGAAGATTCTGTAGCCATGACATCCGTTTCTGGAATTTTCCAAGCTGTTTAAAGGCATAGTCAACTTAGTGTATGTAAACTTCTGACCCACTGGAATTATAAGTGAAGTAATGTGTCATGCACAAAGTAGATGTCCTAACTCACTTGCCAAAACTATAGTCTAACAAGACATTTGTGGAGTGGTTGAAAAACAAGTTTTAATGACTGCAACCTAAGTGTATGTAAACTTCCGACTTCAACTGCACATACACAGCGAGTAAATAACAGTACATAAACCGAATATGAGGTGACCAGTGTTAAACGACTTTATATAGATGGGGCATTAGTCTCAAGGTGCAGAGCTGAGTACCAGGCAGGAAGCCGGCTACCGATGGCTGTTTAACAGTTTGATGTTCTGGTGATATTAGCTGTTTCTCAGTCTCTCGGTCCTGTACTGTCTCGGTCTACTAGATGATAGTAGAGTGAACTGTGGCTCGGCTGGCTGAGGTCCTTAATGATCTTCTTGGCCTTCCTTTGACACCGCATGCTGTAACTGTCTTGGAGGGCAGACAGTGTGCCTCTGGCGATGCGTTGGGCTGACCGCACCAACCTCTGGAGAGTCATGCGGTTGAAGGAGGTGCAATCGCCATACCAGGCGGGGATGCAGCCCGACAGAATGCTCTCAATGGTGCATCTGTTGGAGTTTAAGGTCTTTTAAATTGTTTATTTATTTTTTAAACCTTAATTTAACTAGGTGAGTCAGTTAAGAATAAATTATTATTTACAATGACGACGCTGGGCCAATTGTGCGCCACCCTATGGGACTCCCAATCATAGTCGGTTGTGATACAGCATGCAGAATTTCTTCAGCCGCCTGAGGTTGAAGAGGCGCTGTTGTGCATTCTTCACCACTGTGTCAGTATGATGGGACTCTTTCAGGTCCTCAGTGATGTTCACGCCAAGGAACATGAAACTTTTGACCCTCTCCACTGCGGACATGTCCAGGTGGATGGGGGCGTGCTCCCTCTTCAGTCTCCTGTAGTGAACGATCAGCTCTTTTGTTTTGACGTTGAGGGAGAGGGTATTTTCCGCCAGGGATCTAACCTGTAGGCTGTCTCGTCATTGTTGGTAATCAGGCCTACCACTATCATGTCGTCAGATGATTGAGTTTGAGATTGTGCGTAGCCACGTAGTCGTGGGGGAACAGGGAGTGCAGGACGGGGGAAGAGCACACAACCCTGTGGGACCCCCGTGTTGAGGATCAGCGTGGCGGAGATGTTGCCTATCCTCACCACCTGGTGTCAGTCCGTTAGTACGTCTAAGACCCAGTTGCACAGAGAGGGGTTCAGACCCAGGGCCCTGAGCTCAGTGACAAGCTTGGAGGCCACTATAGTATTGAAAGCAGAACTGTACTCGATGAACACCATTCTGACATAGGTATTCCTCTTGTCCAGGTGCAGGTCCAGGTGTGTGTATGCATGCTTTTTTTTGCGCGACGTGTGTGTGGTTTGTACTGCATGCGTGTGCGTGCTCTGGGACAGGCGTAATGAGAAAGCGTCAGGAACAAGTCTGCAGGTCATTACTCTCCCTCTTGTTTTGTCCTTCTGTCTGTCTGTCAAGTGCCCCTGTACCTGTGTGTGTGTTTTGTACGGTATGTGTGTTTTGTACTGTATGTGTGTTTGAGCATGTGTGTGTGTGTGTGTCATCCTGTTCAGGGTATGCCGCTGAACAGCCTCAGTGTGATTGATGATGGAGGAATAGCAGCAATAAGAAGGCAGAGAGGAAGAAGTGGCTGAGTCTGTCCATCTGTCTGTCTGTGAGGATGGGTCCTGACCTGGGGCGAGCACACAAACACCCCCATCCCACACACGCATCCCTCACCCACTCACCCACCCACTAATTCATTACTAATGATGTTACTTTACAGAACCACACAGTGCCTGAGGGGAGTGTGGGGTTGGTTGTGGGAGACTTAGAGAGGAGGGGGAGGTAGGGAGGAGAGGTGGAGGCCGCTTACAGAGACTGAAGGGGGTGGAGGAGGTGGAGAGGAGTGATTGATGGGACAGGTAAACATTTCTCCGTGGATGGCTATGCAAACACGCTGCGGTAGTTACGCGGTGCCAGATCAGGTACAGCTAGGCTAGTCATTGTGAAGTGCGTACAGGTACGGGCTAGCACAGGTAGGCCATCCATCACACAGAAATCACACCCGACACACATCTGTCAGCTGAATGGATGCTGGGTTGGGAGGCAGGGTCATTCCTTGTAGAGGTGACTCTGTCTCAGTTACACATCTGACTCACAGAGTCAGCCAGAAGAAAAATCTTAGTCAAGGTAAGAATGTTGACGGTCAGTCAATGGGTGTCCATCTACCGGGGTTTGAGTGATGGGGTTAGATATACTTGAGTGCTTTTGTTTTGTGTGTGGAAAATGTGAAGTGAAAAACCACGGCACATAGTTGTCAGAGTGAGTGTGTGTGTGTGTTTGTGTAACTTACTAGGCCAGCGGGCAGACCGGTGAGACTGAGCAGCTTCTTGTACTGTTCGAAGGTGAAGAACTACGGAGAGAAGAGATGGAGATAAAGGAGGTGTCCAAGCCAGGAGGAGGAAGTTATAGACAGACTCATTACATAAAGACACACAACGGTCACAAAACTTGCACTTACATGTATGCCCACTATGATGCACACAGACCGTGCCTTCAGAAAGTATTCATACCCCTTGATTCATACCCCTTGACCCATAACGACAAAGTGAGAACATATTTTAAAACACCATCTCATTTACATAAGTATTCACACCCCTGAGTCAATACTTTGTAGAAGCACCTTTGGCAGTGATTACAGCTGTGACTCTTTCTGGGTAAGTCTCGAAGAGCTTTCCACACCTGGGTTGTGAAACATTTGCCCATTATTATTTTCAAAATTATCAACAAATTTGTTGTTGATCATTGCTAGACAACCATTTTCAGGTATTGTCATAGATTTTCAAGTAGATTTAATTAAAAACTGTAACTCGGCCACTCAGGACATTCACCGTCTTCTTGGTAAGCAACTCCAGTGTAGATTTGGCCTTGTTTTTTAGGATACTGTCTGAAAAGGTGAATTAATCTCCCAGTGTCTGGTGAAAAGTAGACTGAACCAGGTTTTCCTCTAGGATTTTGCCTGTGCTTAGCTCCATTCCATTTCTTTTTTATCCTGAAAAATTCCCCAGACCTTAATAATTACAAGCATACCCATAACATGATGCAACCACCACTATGCTTGAAAATATGGAGAGTGGTACTCAGTAATGTGTCATATTGGATTTGCCCCAAACATAACACTTTGTATTCAGGACAAGAAGTGAATTGCTTTGCCATATTTGTTTATGTATTACTTTAGTGCAGGGATGCATGTTTTGGAATATTTGTATTCCGTACAGACTTCCTTCTTTTCACTCTGTGAATTAGGTTAGTATTGTGTAGTAACTACAGTTTTCTCCTATAACAGCCATTAAACTCTAGCTGTTTTAAAGTCACCATTGAGGGGTTTCCTTCCTCTCCAGTAGCCGAGTTCAGAAGGACGCTTGTATCTTTGTAGTGACTGGGTGTATTGATACACCATCCAAAGTGTAATTAATAACTTCACCATGCTCAAAGGGATATTCACTGTCTGCTTATCAAATCAAATGTATTTGTCACATACAGCAGGTGTTAATGTGAGTGTAGCGAAATGCTTGTGCTTCTAGTTCCGACCATGCAGTAATATCTAACAAGTAATATAACCTAACAATTTCACAACAACTACCTTATACACACAAGTGTAAAGGAATGAATACGAATGTATAAATGAGTGATGGCCGAACGGCATAGGCAAAAGATGCAGTAGATGGTATAGAGTACAGTATATACATATGAGATGAGTAATGTAGGGTGTGAAAACATATAAAGCAGCATTGTTTAAAGTGGCTAGTGATACATTACATCAAGATGGCAAGATGCAGCGGATGGAATAGAGTACAGTATATACATATGAGATGAGTAATGTAGGGTATGAGAACATTATATAAAGTGGCATTGTTTAAAGTGGCTAGTGATACATTTAATAATTGTATCTTTACCCATCCCTTATATGCAAGGCACTGTAAAACCTCCCTGGTCTCTGTGGTTGAATCTGTGTTTGAAATTCACTGCTCGACTGAGGGGCCTTTCAGATAATTGTATGTTTGGGGTACAGAGATGAGGTAGTCATTCAAACATCACATTAAACACTATTACTGCACACAAGAGTCCATGCAACTTGTTATGGGACTTGTTCAACAAATCTTTACTCCTGAACGTATTTAGGCTTGTCATAGCAAAGGGTTTGGATACTTATTGACTCAAGACATTTCAGCTTTTCATTTTCTATTCATTTGTAAAACATTTTTTCGAAAAACACTACTCCACTTTGACATGATGGGGTATTTTGTGTAAGCTAGTGACAAAAATAAACACATCTCAATTTAAAATTCAGGCTGTAACACAACAACATGTGGGAAAAGTCCAGGGGTGTGAATACTTGCTGAAGGCACCGTATACTTTTGAACAAGATTTGAACCGGTAACAGACCGTCCATGTGGTCGCTTGATATTAACACCATCCCTAAGGACAGTGATTTGTGGGTTGTGATGCTCAAGGACTTTAGGCCTCAAATAGAGTCACAAAAAGCACACCTTCCTATCTCTCTCCTGTATTACATGTACAACGAAACAGGAGCGTCGGCCTGGCGACAAATCAGTAGATGTGTTAATCTGAGGTCAGGGGGGCAAAAAGCCCTGCAGAGGCCATTTCATCTGCTGTTTAAAGGAACGATTGACCCATGTTGAATGTTATGTTGTTTTTGTGCATCTCTGAGTGACGTTCTATCTATTCCCGGGGTCATTTGTTTTTGTTTTATGTGTATCTGAGCTAGTCGCAATTCAAGCAGGCAGATATACAGCCGGTATGATGAGTTTTGCATCATTTGAGATGTACAAAAATGATATAACATTTTAAAAAAATGGGTGAATCTTTCCTATAATTCACTTGAATTTCCCCCTACAATCGCACAGCCAAGCTCTAGCTCGGTAAGTGATTCGTCCGTCTCCTCGATGAGAGTATTTACGCACGCACACATGTCATTACAAGTGGAAGGGGGAGGTAGGTAAAATGCTTTGCAACGGAAAAACAACCATTTTTATTTCTTATTGGACAAATTCAAGTGTAGTCCCTCCCGGTTTGATCAGTTTTCTTCCATTTGGTGCCGAATGAACACAACCGTGGCACTGACAGAGAAAGGCACTGCTGCGTCTGTTTGTTGTGCACGTGTCTCACCATCACAACACTTTACTATTCCCAGAGGCAAACGCAGCAGCAGCAGATACCAGAACTAGTGACCCAGAGGAGGTTGTGTGTGCTGGGTTCCCTGGATGTCAGCAGTAGCGAGCACGCTTGGGGAAGATTTTCACACAGTAGAAGTGTGGAACTCCAGCCGGGGTGTGTTCAACATGAAATGGAAGAAGACACTCGGAAATGGAGTGAAAAAGGGAGGTACTATTTGAACATGTCCAATAACCTACCCTCATTTCGGTGGTCCATTGCAAATCGTTTTGCTATGACGGGCCCTAACGAACACAACCTACTGGGTTGTCACACAGGTGATTCACCCACAGCTCTAGTGGGCATGTGTTGCGTTGTCTTACGTTACCGCGGCGATTCCACCTGCACTGAGGGACGAGCATTGCGTAGGAGTGACGCCACCTGACGCGTCGACCATGCACGTGGTGAATAGCGTCGCACTTCCTGTGCCTTACCTTAACTGCTCTCTTTGGAGTCTCAGCCAGGATTGGAGGGAGGATCCCCTTATAGAAGCCATATATACTGTCGAGAGAAAAATATAATGAGCATTAGACATGACACAACATGACAACTAGTACAACTTGACAATACAACTTTCATAACAGTTACATACCAATAAAAAGAGACGAGCCTGCTGGTCTTACTGGGTGGATAGGAACATTAGCCTGCTGGTCTTACTGGGTGGATAGGAACATTAGCCTGCTGGTCTTACTGGGTTGATAGGAACATTAGCCTGCTGGCCTTACTGGGTGGATAGGAACATTAGCCTGCTGGCCTTACTGGGTGGATAGGAACATTAGCCTGCTGGCCTTACTGGGTTGATAGGAACATTAGCCTGCTGGCCTTACTGGGTGGATAGGAACATTAGCCTGCTGGCCTTACTGGGTGGATAGGAACATTAGCCTGCTGGTCTTACTGGGTGGATAGGAACATTAGCCTGCTGGCCTTACTGGGTGGATAGGAACATTAGCCTGCTGGCCTTACTGGGTTGATAGGAACATTAGCCTGATGGCCTTACTGGGTGGATAGGAACATTAGCCTGCTGGCCTTACTGGGTGGATAGGAACATTAGCCTGCTGGTCTTACTGGGTGGATAGGAACATTAGCCTGCTGGCCTTACTGGGTGGATAGGAACATTAGCCTGCTGGCCTTACTGAGTCTTTAGGAACATTAGCCTGCTGGCCTTACTGGGTTGATAGGAACATTAGCCTGATGGCCTTACTGGGTGGATAGGAACATTAGCCTGCTGGTCTTACTGGGTGGATAGGAACATTAGCCTGCTGGTCTTACTGGGTTGATAGGAACATTAGCCTGCTGGCCTTACTGGGTGGATAGGAACATTAGCCTGCTGGCCTTACTGGGTGGATAGGAACATTAGCCTGCTGGTCTTACTGGGTGGATAGGAACATTAGCCTGCTGGCCTTACTGGGTGGATAGGAACATTAGCCTGCTGGCCTTACTGGGTGGATAGGAACATTAGCCTGCTGGCCCTGAGTCTTTGGAACATCTCAACTAACATACTGGCCCGTTCCTGTAGGTTGGCTCTACAACATAGGAACATGCCTCACACAGGAAGCGGCGCAGGTCCTCCAGGCTGGTCTTACTCGCTGTTGGCTGGGCTCCCTGCCTGTGCCATTAAACCCCTACAACTCATCCAGAACGCCGCAGCCCGTCTGGTGTTCAACATTCACCCCCGCTCCTCCGCTCTCTCCACTGGCTTCCAGTTGAAGGCATCTTACAAGACCATGGTGCTTGCCTACGGAGCTGTGAGGGGACGGCACAGTACCTCCAGGCTCTCAGGCCCTGGCACTGCTCATCCACTGGCCTGTGCCTCCCTACCACTGAGGAACATCAGCCCAGTCAAAACTGTTCGCTGCTCTGGCCCCCAATGGTGGAACAAACTCCCTCACGACGCCAGGACAGCGGAGTCAATCACCACCTTCCGGAGACACCTGGGAATACCTGGATAGATAAGTAAACTTTAAGATTTAGATGCACTATTGTAAAGTGACTATTCTACTGATGTCATAAGGTGAATGCACTGTAAGGTGGATAAGAGGCTAAATGACATTAGCCTGCTGGCCTTACTGGGTTGATAGGAACATTAGCCTGATGGCCTTACTGGGTGGATAGGAACATTAGCCTGCTGGTCTTACTGGGTGGATAGGAACATTAGCCTGCTGGCCTTACTGGGTGGATAGGAACATTAGCCTGCTGGCCTTACTGGGTGGATAGGAACATTAGCCTGCTGGTCTTACTGGGTGGATAGGAACATTAGCCTGCTGGCCTTACTGGGTGGATAGGAACATTAGCCTGCTGGTCTTACTGGGTGGATAGGAACATTAGCCTGCTGGCCTTACTGGGTGGATAGGAACATTAGCCTGCTGGCCTTACTGGGTGGATAGGAACATTAGCCTGCTGGTCTTACTGGGTGGATAGGAACATTAGCCTGCTGGTCTTACTGGGTGGATAGGAACATTAGCCTGCTGGCCTTACTGGGTGGATAGGAACATTAGCCTGCTGGCCTTACTGGGTGGATAGGAACATTAGCCTGCTGGCCTTACTGGGTGGATAGGAACATTAGCCTGCTGGCCTTACTGGGTGGATAGGAACATTAGCCTGCTGGTCTTACTGGGTGGATAGGAACATTAGCCTGCTGGTCTTACTGGGTGGATAGGAACATTAGCCTGCTGGTCTTACTGGGTGGATAGGAACATTAGCCTGCTGGTCTTACTGGGTGGATAGGAACATTAGCCTGCTGGCCTTACTGGGTGGATAGGAACATTAGCCTGCTGGCCTTACTGGGTGGATAGGAACATTAGCCTGCTGGCCTTACTGGGTGGATAGGAACATTAGCCTGCTGGCCTTACTGGGTGGATAGGAACATTAGCCTGCTGGCCTTACTGGGTGGATAGGAACATTAGCCTGCTGGCCTTACTGGGTGGATAGGAACATTAGCCTGCTGGTCTTACTGGGTGGATAGGAACATTAGCCTGCTGGCCTTACTGGGTGGATAGGAACATTAGCCTGCTGGTCTTACTGGGTGGATAGGAACATTAGCCTGCTGGCCTTACTGGGTGGATAGGAACATTAGCCTGCTGGTCTTACTGGGTGGATAGGAACATTAGCCTGCTGGCCTTACTGGGTGGATAGGAACATTAGCCTGCTGGTCTTACTGGGTGGATAGGAACATTAGCCTGCTGGCCTTACTGGGTGGATAGGAACATTAGCCTGCTGGCCTTACTGAGTCTTTAGGAACATTAGCCTGCTGGCCTTACTGAGTCGATAGGAACATTAGCCTGCTGGTCTTACTGGGTTGATAGGAACATTAGCCTGCTGGCCTTTCTGGGTGGATAGGAACATTAGCCTGCTGGTCTTACTGGGTGGATAGGAACATTAGCCTGCTGGCCTTACTGGGTGGAAAGGAACATTAGCCTGCTGGTCTTACTTGGTTGATAGGAACATTAGCCTGCTGGCCTTACTGGGTGGATAGGAACATTAGCCTGCTGGCCTTACTGGGTGGATAGGAACATTAGCCTGCTGGCCTTACTGGGTGGATAGGAACATTATCCTGCTGGTCTTACTGGGTGGATAGGAACATTATCCTGCTGGTCTTACTGGGTAGATAGGAACATTAGCCTGCCTTACTAGGAACATTATCCTGCTGGTCTTACTGGGTGGATAGGAACATTAGCCTGCTGGCCTTACTGGGTGGATAGGAACATTAGCCTGCTGGCCTTACTGGGTGGATAGGAACATTAGCCTGCTGGTCTTACTGGGTGGATAGGAACATTATCCTGCTGGTCTTACTGGGTGGATAGGAACATTAGCCTGCTGGCCTTACTGGGTGGATAGGAACATTATCCTGCTGGTCTTACTTGGTTGATAGGAACATTATCCTGCTGGCCTTACTGGGTGGATAGGAACATTATCCTGCTGGCCTTACTGGGTGGATAGGAACATTAGCCTGCTGGCCTACTGGGTGGATAGGAACATTCGCCTGCTGGTCTTACTGGGTGGATAGGAACATTAGCCTGCTGGCCTTACTGGGTGGATAGGAACATTAGCCTGCTGGCCTTACTGGGTGGATAGGAACATTCACCTGCTGGTCTTACTGGGTGGATAGGAACATTAGCCTGCTGGTCTTACTGGGTGGATATGAACATTAGCCTAAGCTGTTTAGGAGGGATAACACACCTTGCACAAATGATTGTCTAGTTCCGTTTTTCCTGCCGACGGGTGCCCTATACCTGCGCCCAGAGGGGATTCGTTAAAAATCCGGGTACAGGGGTGACTTAGGTCTAAACTGATTTTGTGAGCCTTGCGGAGGGCCCTGACCTTAAAGATCTCATCCAGGCCTGTCTGTTTGACTCCAAGTACCTTGCGGAGGGCCCTGACCAGTATAGTGCAGTATATTAACATGAACAGATTCCAGCTTTTTGAGAAAGTACATTCTCTGTTGGCTCTTGCTGTCGATCAGGTCTGTAAATTTGCTCCACTGAAGCTCATTGTCCAAGACGACACCCAGATATCTCTATTCCTCTACCATCTCTTTGTTCTGTCCTCTGATAGATGTTGCAGAGGTAGGTGTTGTACGCATCCTGAAGTCTACGAACATCCCTTTGGTCTTGTTGGTATTGAGGAGCAAGTGTGATTCGTCACACCGGCTCTACAAAGCCATTTAGGCCATGTTTGTCCTCGTCAACATGCAACAAGGCTGATCAAGGAAGGCTGTGTCATCAGCGAACTTAACGAGGTGTCTGTCAGGATGGGAACTAGTACAACTATTAGTGTACAAGGTGTACATCTCGTCACCTACTTTACCTTAATTTGACCTGCCTATGGCTATTATTGCTCTTTAAGGTGGAATATACTGGTTGATAGTGGTCCAAACTGTGCTTATGTTACCCTGCTGTCAATCATGCCTATGTACTGTATGTACTGTATGTATGTATGTATGTATGTATGTATGTATGTATGTATGTATGTATGTATGTATGTATGTATGTATGTATGTATGTATGTATGTATGTATGTATGTATGTATGTGAAACCTTCTCCACCTAAAAAGCACAAGAAGGAGTATGGACACCCACCATCTCAGAATGTTCTGAAGACGTTTCCCAAGTTAGAAACAGATAAGAGTAGCATTCCTGAAACATTATTTTTGTTGAAATATAATTTGATCTCTGACAAATTAAGCTAATCGATTGCACCCAAATGGTCTATTTTAATTTATAGGATTCATATAATCTTCGATATTTCATATCCAATTTGGACCATCATTCTTCCTATTAATGAGTAAGACATGAGGAATCCCATAAAAACAAATACTTTCAATAAAAAATGGCTCATTTGGGTGCAATCAAATGAGCTTAATTTCTCAGAGATCATATTAAATTTCAACAAAATAATGTTTCAGGAATGCTAATCTTAGCTGTTTCTACCTCCATAAATGATTTCAGAACAATCTGTGTGAAGTGGCCTTCTAAAATGACATGGAATGACTCGTATGTTACCTATTTCTACAAAGAAAGCACAAAAAGGTGTTGTATGTGTAACAGTATAGCTTCCGTCCCTCTCCTCGCCCCTACCTGGGCTCGAACCAGGGACCCTCTGCACACATAGACAACAGCCACCCTCGAAGCATCGTTACCCCATCGCGCCACAAAAGCCGCGGCTCTTGCAGAGCAAGGGGAACAACTACTTAAAGGTCTCAGAGCGAGTGATGTCAACGATTGAAACGCTATTAGCGTGCACTCCGCTAACTAGCTAGCCATTTCACATCGGTTACATATGCACCTTTCAGAACTGTATGAATTAGCAGCTCCTCCACACTTGTCCTTATGTGACAACATACTGCACACAGAACGTATACCACATCCTGAACGTATACCACATCCTGACCGTATACCACATCCTGAACGTATACCACATCCTGACCGTATACCACGTATACCACATCCTGAACGTATACCACATCCTGACCGTATACCACATCCTGAACGTATACCACATCCTGACCGTATACCACATCCTGAACGTATACCACATACCACATCCTGAACGTATACCACATCCTGACCGTATACCACATGAACGTATACCACATCCACATCCACATCCTGAACGTATACCACATCCTGACCGTATACCACATCCTGACCGTATACCACATCCTGAACGTATACCACATCCTGACCGTATACCACATCCTGAACGTATACCACATCCTGAACGTATACCACATCCTGAACGTATACCACATCCATCCTGAACGTATACCACATCCTGAACGTATACCACATCCTGAACATCCTGAACGTATACCACATCCTGAACGTATACCACATCCTGAACGTATACCACATCCTGAACGTATACCACATCCTGAACGTTTCTAAAACCGCCGGTGCTTGATTAAGCTTGCCTAATGAAATATAACCAATGGAAACGTCCCAAAAGTGCAACCACTACCCACCTGGCATTCCAAAGCGAACACTCAAAGTATTTGAAAGATTTCAAATAGCATTTGAACCCAGGTATGTGTTGGTTACTCTGTAGGTAACACTGTATAAACCTCCACAAGCACCCCACTGGCCTTCCCTTTCACTCCAAATTGACCGACTGCCTCAAAACAAATCAAGACCGGTAGAACAGGTCTAAACCTTAAGTATAACAGTAAACATGGTCCCCACCTGCTTGCATTTAGGGGACAGGTTTAGATGATTCCAAGAGACCTCTGGTATCAAGTTGAATATCTGATACTTATTGAAGCACTGGCTGTCTCCTGGCTTCCGTTCTTGGATTAGCTGCCATTTTTAGGGTCCTACCCTTTCCACTGCCCTCATCTCACCTGGATAAGAAACTTCAAATCAGAAGATTCTGGATGGATTTGGAATACTTTATTTTAAAAGTGGAACTAACAGCTTTTTAACTACTTTGCAGATATGAAACAGACTAAAAATAGGTTCTATTTGACTCCAAATTCCGTGACATATATATATAGTAAGGCATTGTTGGCAGAATAGATAGATACGTTTAAATGGATGATGAATATAATTCACCAATACATTGTTTCCTGACTCCACTGTTTCAGTTTGACAAAAACAGATGACTGTAAATAAGGCTGGGTATGTAAATGCAATTAAACAAAATACAATCAAATGATCCCACATCAGTCACAACGTAGCTAATAGAGGGACACACAAGCGAGTACAAATGAGTCAACAGTCTACTTTCTGAAATTACAGCCTGATGCGCTTGCATTGGTGAATTCAACTTCAACTGCGCTGCTTTTGCGTGTCCCGTTAACCGCGCAGTGGAGGGAAAGTGTACAGACACATGCAACAGTTCGCAGTCCAGCTTCGGTTTTTAAAGCTTGACAATGAATCACCAAAAAAAACATAAGCTACAACAAAACACCATGCAAAGGAGAAACATTTAGGCCTAATAAAGCAGTATTTGAGCAGTAACCTAGGCTGGCTACACAACTACAAGACATTTTGAGCGCATCATACAACAATGCTGCATTCAACCGCAACCGCAACCGCATCCCATGCAGTGCAAAAAAAAAAAAAAAACATGTTATAAGTTTAAACCTTAAAACTTACAGCTACTTCTTTTGTTATTTGGAATTGTTAAATACTTTTTGATTAGGTTCGCAACATATTATGCATATTCTGCAAGCATAGCAGCAAAGGCTTGGCAAAGATGATCTCTCTCTTATTTTGTTGTAATGTTAAAATACTATATACATGTACATAATTTGACATTATAAAGGGCCACATTTTTTCAAATAAAACAATTCCCAGTTTGAGTAGCAGATGCAGTTTTCTTTTACAAAAACATGTCTGGCAGGCTAATTCATTGTTCTTTCAACAAGGCCCATGAGCGGACTGAGTTTGACACCCCTGGGCTAGCGTATCCATTTATGTAGTTATTTATTTATTTGGCAAGCTAAAGACACATAACCTAATGTTAGCTAGCTAGCTACCTACGTCATTCCAAACATTCTATGAATTTATGCAAACGTGAAATCAACCATATCTAAGTGTTCTCAGAAAATGGGAAAGTAGGTGTCACATTCTGTCTGAAAGGTGTATATGAAACAGATTTGATTAAGGTATCATGTTGCTAAAACACTGCCAGTTTCACTTCAAGGGAAATCACTTAATGTTTATTTGGAATATTCTGATATTTTGAACCAATTGGGCCCCAATGACATTTTCATAGTTAATTTTCTTATTTGTCTTAGAAGTGTCTTTATTCATAAGATGAAGTGGGTGGAGAACAAACCCCTATTTAATTTACGACTAAACATTTATTTGTGGAAATCATCAGTAAATGTGAAAACAAACATTATTTTCTCAAATCAACCTTAAGAAGGGACAATCTGGAGTTGCTACATCCATTTTTTGGACTTATAAATTAATGATATATATACATTGATTCTTGAAGAATACAGTGCCTTGCGAAAGTATTTGGCCCCTTTGAACTTTGCGACCTTTTGCCACATTTCAGGCTTCAAACATAAAGATATAAAACTGTATTTTTTGTGAAGAATCAACAACAAGTGGGACACAATCATGAAGTGGAACGACATTTATTGGATATTTCAAACTTTTTAACAAATCAAAACCTGAAAAATTGGGCGTGCAAAATTATTCAGCCCCTTTACTTTCAGTGCAGCAAACTCTCTCCAGAAGTTCAGTGAGGATCTCTGAATGATCCAATGTTGACCTAAATGACTAATGATGATAAATACAATCCACCTGTGTGTAATCAAGTCTCCGTATAAATGCACCTGCACTGTGATAGTCTCATAGGTCCGTTAAAAGCGCAGAGAGCATCATGAAGAACAAGGAACACACCAGGCAGGTCCGAGATACTGTTGTGAAGAAGTTTAAAGCTGGATTTGGATACAAAAAGATTTCCCAAGCTTTAAACATCCCAAGGAGCCCTGTGCAAGCGATAATATTGAAATGGAAGGAGTATCAGACCACTGCAAATCTACCAAGACCTGGCCGTCCCTCTAAACTTTCAGCTCATACAAGGAGAAGACTGATCAGAGATGCAGCCAAGAGGCCCATGATCACTCTGGATGAACTGCAGAGATCTACAGCTGGGAGACTCTGTCCATATGACAACAATCAGTCGTATATTGCACAAATCTGGCCTTTATGGAAGAGTGGCAAGAAGAAAGCCATTTCTTAAAGATATCCATAAAAAGTGTTGTTTAAAGTTTGCCACAAGCCACCTGGGAGACACACCAAACATGTGGAAGAAGGTGCTCTGGTCAGATGAAACCAAAATGTAACTTTTTGGCAACAATGCAAAACGTTATGTTTGGCGTAAAAGCAACACAGCTCATCACCCTGAACACACCATCCCCACTGTCAAACATGGTGGTGGCAGCATCATGCTTTGGGCCTGCTTTTCTTCAGCAGGGACAGGGAAGATGGTTAAAATTGATGGGAAGATGGATGGAGCCAAATACAGGACCATTCTGGAAGAAAACCTGATGGAGTCTGCAAAAGACCTGAGACTGGGACGGAGATTTGTCTTCCAACAAGACAATGATCCAAAACATAAAGCAAAATCTACAATGGAATGGTTAAAAAATAAACATATCCAGGTGTTAGAATGGCCAAGTCAAAGTCCAGACCTGAATCCAATCGAGAATCTGTGGAAAGAACTGAAAACTGCTGTTCACAAATGCTCTCCATCCAACTTCACTGAGCTCGAGCAGTTTTGCAAGGAGGAATGGGAAAAATGTCAGTCTCTCGATGTGCAAAACTGATAGAGACATACCCCAAGCTGTAATCGCAGCAAAAGGTGGCTCTACAAAGAAAAGTTTGAGATAGCCAATAAATGTCGTTCCACTTCATGATTGTGTCCCACTTGTTGTTGATTCTTCACAAAAAAATACAGTTTCATATCTTTATGTTTGAAGCCTGAAATGTGGCAAAAGGTCACAAAGTTCAAGGGGGCCGAATACTTTCGCAAGGCACCGTACACCTTATAAATGCCTCACGAGCTTAGTTCAACTGTCACATCAGAACCCAAAATATAAGCTTGTTTT
Source organism: Oncorhynchus keta (assembly GCF_023373465.1). NCBI lineage: Eukaryota > Metazoa > Chordata > Actinopteri > Salmoniformes > Salmonidae > Oncorhynchus > Oncorhynchus keta. The sequence goes on along the minus strand of NC_068449.1, from coordinate 36,299,717 downwards.
ACTCCAATGTCTGTAAACATTGTAAATGTAAACAAACACTGTTTAGCCTCAAAACACAGTTAAAAAGATAATTGTGATCGTGAACGTTCAGTCCTTGCATCCATAGCTCAGTTGATGAATTTGAGAGTGGTTACATTTCTCCATTCCCGTCCCTCAGCTTTTCACCAGTTTGTTATTGTTTCAACAGTGGATTGGCTTTTTAAGTGAAATATAGTATTATTGTCCTCTTTAGGGATAACAATATATAGAGTTGCTTCCTAAAATGAAGTGCTGGTTTAGGTACGCTAAAAGTGACCTCAGTCAGTTGTCTGATAAGCAAATAAACTGTGCAATCTAGTTATACAAACGTGAACCTGACACCAGTCTTCGTTACAATGCTGCACTGGAAGCCAATCTTACCTATTTAATTGCTGGGATGATAAACCCTATTCATTCAAGCAGACACTCCACTCAGACTCACTATTGTAACATTCATCCTATCTGAGGTTTGCAGTGAAATCTGTTTCTTGGAATGGAAACAAAAGTTCCACAGAAGATATCCACTTATGCAATCCTTTTGTGACAGTCAGCCACATTTGCCCATCTTGATGACTTGAAGTAGATAAACCACGTGCACATTTGCATTGCTGAAGGACCGCCATTGTCTTTTAATAGCTCTAAGGCATGTATGTATGATCATTATGCGTGAAATAGTAGTTGGTGTGAAACCTGCATAAACAACTAGAGGAAGTACAGTTACCATCACCTGTACCAACCATGATGTTATGACCTCTGTGATACCGGGATAGTCTTTAATAAAACCTCAGGTGTTGATGGAATAGAGTGTGTGTGTGTGTCTCCCCCTCCCTCATTTGAATGTGTGTGTTTTCAGAATGAGCTGTGGTTCAGTTTGACAGACAAAGTAGACCGCCCTGTTCTGCTCTAGGGGTACTATCACTAGCTAAATCTCTAGTTTCTGAAACCATAACATTGACACCTGTAGCCAAAAAACCCTGATAACATCTCTGAGGGTTGTCTTCCGAGGCGTGTTTCCACAATAGAGAAGCAAGGGTTCCTATACCATCAGTCACGCTGGCTACACCGCCCTGTCCTCCCTGTCCACACGCATACATGTGTTCTATATCCATACACCCTACACTCTAAGACATACACATTCCGTAGGCTATATCCTCTCCCTCTTATAAATCTGGGTCGAAATGGATGGCTGTTTAGTAGGGTTGTTTGGCAACACTTAAAACCGACAGGTACAAAGCTTAATAACTTTGGAACTGCTCAAAATGGCGGTTATTTAGTCAGGATCATTACGAGATGACAATACGACATTACGAGGGAGGGAAACATGCCCGTGACAAGTCTCACAAAGCCGTGTAAAGCCCATAATAAAGGGTTACACTTGTCATCCGTAGTAAAATGTTACCAATTGTTTCACATAGACAGAAGGACGGAAGATCCTGGTCTGGTGTCTTGTTTGTCCATGCAAATGTCAACCACAGATTTCCCGGGTGTGGTCAGTCGACATAGCCACCAGGTGAGAAAGGAGGACTGACATTTGTTACAGACAAACTCAGAGCTTATATGACCGAGGTTCATTTGAATCCTGATTTGATTTTAAATGTAAAATACACACTAAGTCCCTTTTTGGCTTTCCTAAACAAATCTTCTCCCACGGATACGGAGGCTACTGTGGGCCCAGCTGGCCAGTGTGTGTGTGTGTGTGTGTGTGACAGAGAGCGTATATAGTCAGTGGTTAGTCTTAGATTTTCATAAAACTTAACCTTCCTAAACCCATAGCATCCATCTGTTTTAAATGCTCAAAATGACAACACAAAGCGAGAAACAAGTCAAATCAGGTAATGGAGCCGTAACATGACAAACAAGACGAGATGAACAAGGTAAGTGTGCTCATGAATTCAATTGAAATATGGCAATGCGATAAATCTCGTCGACAACAACAAGTATTTGTGGTTGAGAGACCCTTGAATCATGTGTTGAATAGGTCAATGTTGCTCTGGTTCGGTCTCACACCTGCTGTTACCATGAGAAATAGGAGGGTCACAAGCAGGACATTCTCTCCCTCTTCAACAACCGGTAAACAACCTGCATGCTTCATCTGCAAATATTGCTGTTTCCCCAGTGACTGTTGTAACCTTGACATTGCCTGGAAGAGAAACCCAAGGGAGCACAAATAAGACTCAAGGCACACCGGTCAGGTTACGTTACAAAAACACGGTTCTTCTAGAGGTCATCGACAACTAAATCGGACACAACCACTAAACACACCGACTGTTCATATGAAACTCCTGAATTGCATAGACCTGGGTTCAACTACTATTTGAAATCGTACAAATACTTTGAGTGTTTGGTTTGAGACTGCCTGGAGGGCCCCTGATGTGTGCGGTTTACATGATTTTTTTTTTTTTGGGGGGTTGATTGCGCCTGGCAAGCACAATCAAGCCCAACTAAAGTAAATGAAGAAGAGGAGGAGGTAGAACAGAGAAGCAGGAAGGTGATTTGGTTCTGCTGGGCAACCTGAGGGGAGTGAGAAGGAGGAGGATAATCAGGGCTTCTGGAGGTGGTTAACCCACAGGACTTTAAAAAGCCCCTAATGCAGGGTGACGCAGCTATGAATCGAGCTGGGGGCTGATAATATAGTGGCTAACGGAGAGAGGGGCGGGCTGAGAATATACTGGCTGGCTGGTTGAAAGGCTGTTTGAATCGGAAGGCTGAGAATATACTGTCTGAGAGAGAGAGAGAGAGAGAGAGTCTGTTATAACGTGAAGGCTGAAAATATACTGGCTGGTTTTTTGTTGTTGTTCGGCTCCAGACACAACCACTTAGCAGATGAATGAAGCATGCTCCCTGCTCCCGCACTCAGCCGAACGACGTGGCGCCACACAACGAAGCAAGATGAGTGCCGCGGAGGCATTTCACACAGCCGTACCAGTCACAACCACTTGCATATACACACACACACACACACACACACACACACACACACACACACACACACACACACACACACACACACACACACACACACACACACACACACACACACACACACACACACACACACACACACACACACACACACACACACACACACACACACACACACACGGAACAGATAAAAAATTTTACGGAAACGGACAATTACTTCATTAAAAAAAAAAAAATTTAACACAGTCATCACTTAGTAAATGTAGCTACAGTATCTCTATGCTAAAAGTGATACCTTTAATGTGCAACTTCCCTTTTCTCTTTACAACATCCTTTATTCCTCCACTATCAATATCAAAACCAAGGAAGTGTTTTAGGAACTAAGTTACAGATGGGAAGACTTTCATTTCTTTGCTTTCCTTTTTCAGCTTAACTGCCAAGCTTGTGCTGAGGGTTTCAAGTTACTCCTCCACAGCCTGAGACTGACAGACAGAGAGACAGAGTGTTAACTCGGTGTTAGCTCAGTACTGGCCTGAACCGACAAGAGACGTTTATTTTTAATAATAATTCCACAACAGTGGAGCCCTGGTAGTATTTGTATAAATTATAACTAAGTGGTTAGGTCTGGAGATGATCTTGGTACTAGCTACTGGAGAGTGATTACAGACTCAGCTAACATATACTAACACTGATAATTGGTCTATAGAGGAGAGAGAGAGAAGAGCTGTTTTCCATGGGGATAATATGCAGCTGCTGAAGATAAGCACATGAAATACTGTAATATATTCTATATAAATACTGTAACAGTTACAGAGTATTATTGAAGACCCCACAGACTATTTTCCCATAGAGAAGAGAGAAAAGTCAAAGAAGAGAAGAGAAAAAGGACACCAAAAAAAAGAGAGAAAAGAGACAACAATCATTTGGTTGGTGCTTATATTAGTCGTATTTCACACATGCACAAGTGTATGAACACACGTGTGAATTTGATTTTTTATTTTTGTGTGCATATCTCCCCGAGACCCTCGGAGAGTGTGGTCACGGCAGATTTTTCACCTTGTCGGCTTGGGGATTTGACCTAGCGACCTTTCGTGTTACCGGCCCAACTCGCTAACCACTAGGCTAAACCTATAGCTCATCGATCGAGGTTGCGCAACCAATAATTCATAATTGTAGAGAATTCGGGGGGGGGGGTCATTTTCAACCCAAAAATGTCAGACTCGCCGAAGCCGACATCCAATCATGACACGGGTTGCTGTATTTAGCTTCTGAATCAAAATCTGTTCGCAGAACATTTTAATTCAGAGTGAATTAAGAGGAAGGGAAGAATACTGTTGACTAATAGCATACATCCAGTGGCATGTATTCATTGCAAAGGGAAACCAGGCTTCCCCAAATAATTACCTAGGAAAAAAAAACCATACAAAATAATGAATATATTTTGTCTCGCAGTGTTTCATAAATGTCTTTCAATTCACAAGAATTTTTTTTCAACCCAAAAAATGTCAGATTTCGCCGAAGCCGACATCCAATCATGACACGGGTTGCTGTATTTAGCTTCTGATTTTTTTTACCGTCAAAATCTGTTCGCAGAACATTTTAATTCAGAGTGAATTAAGAGGAAGGGAAGAATACTGTTGACTAATAGCATACATCCAGTGGCATGTATTCATGGTTGCAAAGGGAAACCAGGCTTCCCCAAATAATTACCTAGGAAAAAAAAAACATACAAAATAATGAATATATTTTGTCTCGCAGTGTTTCATAAATGTCTTTCAATTCACAAGAGGCTGAATGCATCTCACCGGAGGAAGCATCCAAGCGAACGAAACAGCGCCCCTCTGTCTCTGTATGTGTAGCCCATCGATGCTGTCTGGTCAGAAAAAGAGTATGACATTGTTGCTGCCCGTAGCATTGAATGCAAGGAAAGCTAGTGAGCACTTGGCTTCTCTTGATAAAAAAAATAAAAATAAAAAAAGTGCCGAAAACAATTGGAGGTAACGTTGGTCCTGGTGCACCAAAAAAAAAAGTGTTGGATTTGGCTTCACACCAATCACATCACCTTAGAAGCCCAACGTCATTGTTGCATCTCCTTGTGTCGTTGTCCTCCGGTGGCTAGTTAGCTTGTGGTTTTACTTAATTCTCCGTAATGGTATTCTGATCCAATCATTAATTTGTACATTGTTGTGCCCCTGGCCTGAGAGGATGGAAGTTCAATAAGTAGCTAGATGAAGATGTAATGTTATCTAGCTGGACTGGCGCATCGTTGCCCATGAAAGGAAGTTAGGCTAGAGAGCAAGCATTTTAGCCAGGTAGACTAGGACAACAAAAACTAAAAGCGTGTATGACAGAGTCATAGACCGTTTCGTCAACATGAAAGAGAGAAGAACGGCATTGGCATTTCTCTACAAGTAGGGTGAGTCAACATGTTTTTTATACTTGCACCCACCCAGAGAAATCAGTGCCATGGACAGCCACATCATATTTAGTTCACGTTGATTGGACTAAATCGTTTTTGGTATCTTTTAGTGATGAAATAAAGGTGTGGTTGAATTTATTCTGCCTTCCATGCTGACCACAATGCGAGCGCTGCAAAATAAATTTAAACATACATGTTATTCAATTATTGCACCCACACTGCTCTAGCTCCAACGAGCATCTGCGTTGCCAAGGGCTAAAATAGAAGTCACTTCTATTTGTGGCGCAGAACACGATGCAAATCCTGCATCTCCCATGTCCTCATTGGTTTATAGAAGCAGATACACACGTGCCATCTCCTCATTGGTTATACCCACGTGGGTGATTGAAATATGAACTGAGTTTGGTCGGTCGTCGTGGTAACTATGACAGTTAGATGCCAATCGCCATTTAAAGTCCAAAGAAGAAAAAGCCTGGAAGGAGGAGATATGACTAGAAACGGTTCGGTTAACCGTTTTATGTGTGGATTAATTGTCGGGGTAGAGGACCTTGTGTATTTCAGGTAAAATAGCAACTCAACATTTATATCCCAGGACAAAATAGTTAGCTAGCTAAATTGCCATAAATGTTTAATGCTTTTCGACCTGTCCCCAAATTAATATAATTGGTTCCGTCTGTTTTGATATATTAACCTGCGTAAATGCGATCACATTTGGTGTGGGGAAAAAAAAAATCTATTTGCGCATGATGACGTGAGGGCGGGTTGTGTACGGTGTCAGGCCTATATATCAGTGTCAAGGCATATGAACTAACATGTTATAGAACAAACAACGCAATTATCACAACACATAGGTTGTAATACGGAAGGAAAAAAATTCAGGCTTGGCTTCCCCAGTGATTTTACACACGCACCGCTACTGCCTAAATCAATGAAAAATTAGGCTGTATAAGCTTGAAAAAGAGTAATACATTTAAACACCATAGAGGGAGAAACAATTAAACACAAATAATTACAATTATATATTTAGTTGAAGTCGGAAGTTTACATACACTTAGGTTGGAGTCATTAAAACTCGTTTTTCAACCACTCCACAGGCAAGTCGGTTAGGACATCTACTTTGTGCATGACCCAAGTCATTTTCCCAACAATTGTTTACAGACAGATTATTTCACTTATAATTCACTGTGTCACAATTCCAGTGGGTCAGAAGTTTACATACACGTCATGGCTTTAGAAGCTTCTGATAAGCTAATTGACATCATTTGAGTCAATTGGAGGTGTACCTGTGGATGTATTTCAAGGCCCACCTTCAAACTCACGGACTCTGCTTGACATCATGGGAAAATCAAAAGATATCAGCCAAGACCTCAGAAAAAACATTGTTTTTAAAAAACTTCCACAAGTTTGGTTCATCCTTGGGAGCAATTTCCAAACGCCTGAAGGTACCACATTCATCTGTACAAACAATGGTACGCAAGTATAAACACCATGAGACCACGGAGTCATCATACTGCTCAGGAAGGAGACATGTTCTGTCTCCTAGAGATGAACGTACTTTGGTGCGAAAAGTGCAAATCAATCCCAGAACAACAGAAAAGGACCTTGTGAAGATGCTGGAGGAAACAGGTACAAAAGTATTTATATCCCCAGTAAAACGAGTCCTATATCGACATAACCTGAAAGGCTGCTCAGCAAGGAAGAAGCCACTGCTCCAAAACTGCCATAAAAAAGCCAGACTACGGTTTGCAACTGCACATGGGGACAAAGATCGTACTTTTTGGAGAAATATCCTCTGGTCGGGTGAAACAAAAATAGAACTGTTTGGCCATAATGACCATCGTTATGTTTGAAGGAACACCATCCCAACCGTGAAGCACAGGGGTGGAAGCATCATATTGTTGGGGTGATTTGCTACAGGAGGGACTGGTGCACTTCACAAAATAGATGGCATCATGAGGAAAGACAATTATGTGGATATATTGAAGCAACATCTCAAGACATCAGTCAGGAAGTTAAATCTTGGTCACAAATGGGTCTTCCAAATGGACAATGACCATAAGCATACTTCCAAAGTTGTGGCAAAATGGCTTAAGGACAACAAAGTCAGGGTATTGGAGTGGCCATCACAAAGCCCTGACCTCAATCCTATAGAACATTTGTGGGCAGATCTGAAAAAGCATGTGTGAGCAAGGAGGTCTACAAACCTGACTCAGGTACACCAGCCATGTCAGGGGGAATCGGCCAAAATTCACCCAACATATTGTGGGAAGCTTGTGAAAGGCTACCCAAAACATTTGACCCAAGTTAAACAATTTAAAGGCAATGCTACAAAATACTAATTTAGTAAATGTTAACTTCTGACCCACTGGGAATGTGATGAAAAAAATGAAAGCTGAAATAAATCATTCTCTCTACTATTATTCTGACATTTTACATTCTTAAAATGAAGTGGTGATCCTAACTGACCTAAGACGGGGAATTTTTACAAGGATTAAATGTCAGGAATTGTGAAAAACTGAGTTTAAATGTATTCGGCTAAGGTGCATGTAAACTTCCGACTTCCAACTGTATTTAGCTGAAAATGCAGATAGACTGATCGCTGGTTCCATCAGAATAGGCCTAGAATGCCAAGCCTGTAAGGAACAGAGGACAGCAGGTTGACTGAGAAATATCAGACCACAGGTGGGGAGGACAGAGGCCCATGTGGTGGAGTAGCATGTGCAGGAGCCGAGGACAGCAGGCTGACTGATGCGGGTAGGGGTGTGGGACTGGATGCTGGCAGAAAGTCAACTTAATTGCATGTTGTTGTTTTTTGCGTCACTCCTAGCTGGCTGAGAGGCATCAATGCCACCAAATACCCAGCACACCAGTAATATCTTCAACCACCAACTTGAAGGCCTGTTTTTCTGTAATGACTGAACTGCATCTCCTGCTGCCCAGCAGGTGTGTTCCCTGCTCAATGGGATGCCATCTCTGAGCGGTATATCCGGAGACACAGCACTGGTGCATTCCCTTTTTACACCCCTGTCTCCTGAAATGCCAAGAATCCTTTCTGTAAAAATCGAATCAAATCAAATCAAAAATGCCATCAAAATCGAAGTTTATAAAACCTCTACACAGGATACAGTGGGGGTGTAAATGGTGCGATATAATGACATGCCTACCTGCAAGCTGCCTCTCAACGGTGAAATATCAGAGCATAGAGCACACAAGTAACACCAGTAACACAATAAGGTGAGTGGTAAACACATATTTAAAAGTATAAAAGTAGGAGTAAAACTAGCAGTAACGTATGTACTATGAAATGTGCTATGTCATCAAATGGTTATTTACAAGTCGATACAGTGAAGTATAAATAAATAGTAATACAGACACATACTCACACACACACACACACACACACACACACACACACACACACACACACACACACACACACACACACACACACACACACACACACACACACACACACACACACACACGCGCATGCATGCATGCACACGAGCGCGAGCGCACACACCATAGTGACCTCAAAGCTCATCACTAAGCTAAAGAACCGGGGACTAAATCCGAACTATTTTGTAGTGACTGCTGCTACTTGCTGTTTATTATCTATGCATAGTCACTTCTCCCGTACATATGTGTACATATCACCTCAAATAACCTGTAACCCCGCACATTGACTCAGTACCGGTACCCCCTGTGTATAGCCTCATTATTGTTATTTTATTGTGTTACTTTTTAAACTTGAGTATATTTAGCAAATATTTTCTTAACTCTTATTTTTCTTAAAATTGCATCGTTGGTTAAGGGCTTGTAAGTAAGCATTTCATTGTCAGGACTGCACCTGTTGTATTTGGCGCATGTGACAAATACAAATTTGATTGGAATTTATCTGATACACACACATGCACAGTAGCAGGGTTGGTGGGCTGTTAGCCAGCAAAGAAGTTCCCCAACTGTCATCAGGCAGCCTCTTGGAATGCGCGCGCGCGCACGCACACGCACACGCACACACACACACACACACACACACACACACACACACACACACACACACACACACACACACACACACACACACACACACACACACACACACACACACAAACACACACACATCAATTTTATATCCACAATAAAGCTGTCGTCTGTCCATAAACAGGCTGAGTGGCACACACTTTCACCTGGCTCTGTGCACTGTCTCTGTCTCACGGCCCTGTCACAGGACCAGAGGGAGGGAGAAAAACACTTTCACCAGAGAGAGAGAGAGGAGAGAAAAACACATTCCCCAGAGAAAGAGAGAAAGAGAGAGAGACACTTTTACCAGAGAAAGAGCGAGAGACACTTTTACCAGAGAGAGCGAGAGAGAGACTTTTACCAGAGAAAGAGAGAAAGAGCGAGAGAGACACTTTTACCAGAGAAAGAGAGAAAGAGCGAGAGAGACACTTACCAGAGAAAGAGAGGGAGACACTTTTACCAGAGAAAGAGAGAGAGAGACACTTTTACCAGAGAAAGAGAGAAAGAGCGAGAGAGACACTTTTACCAGAGAAAGAGAGAGAAAGAGACACTTTTACCAGAGAAAGAGAGAAAAAGAGCGAGAGAGACACTTTACCAGAGAAAGAGAGAGAGAGACACTTTTACCAGAGAAAGAGAGAGAGAGAGAGACACTTTTACCAGATAAAGAGAGAAAGAGAGAGAGAGACACTTTTACCAGAGAAAAGAGAGAGAGACACTTTTACCAGAGAAAGAGAGAGACAGAGAGACACTTTTACCAGAGAGCGAGAGAGACACTTTTACCAGAGAAAGAGAGAGAGAGAGACACTTTTACCAGAGAAAGAGAGGTACACTTTTACCAGAGAAAGAGAGAAAGAGAGAGAGAGAGAGAGACACACTTTTACCAGAGAAGAGAGAGACACTTTACCAGAGAAAGAGAGAGAGAGACACTTTTACCAGAGAGAGAGAGAGAGAGACTTTACCAGAGAAAAGAGAAAGAGAGAGAGAGACACTTTTACCAGAGAGAGAGAGAGAGACACTTTTACCAGAGAAAGAGAGAAAGAGCGAGAGAGACACTTACCAGAGAAAGAGAGGGAGACACTTTTACCAGAGAAAGAGAGAGAGAGACACTTTTACCAGAGAAAGAGAGAAAGAGCGAGAGAGACACTTTTACCAGAGAAAGAGAGAGAAAGAGACACTTTTACCAGAGAAAGAGAGAAAGAGCGAGAGAGACACTTACCAGAGAAAGAGAGAGAGAGAGACACTTTTACCAGAGAAAGAGAGAGACACTTTTACCAGATAAAGAGAGAAAGAGCGAGAGAGACACTTTTACCAGAGAAAGAGAGAGAGAGAGAGAGAGACACTTTTACCAGAGAAAGAGAGAGAGAGAGAGAGAGAGACTTTTACCAGAGAAAGAGAGAAAGAGCGAGAGACACTTTTACCAGAGAAAGAGAGAGAGACTTTTAGAGAGAGAGAGAGAGAGAGAGAGAGAGAGAGAGAGACTTTTACCAGAGAAAGAGAGAGAGAGAGCGAGAGAGAGACTTTTTCCAGAGAAAGAGAGAGAGAGAGACACTTTTACCAGAGAAAGAGAGAGAGAGACACTTTTACCAGAGAAAGAGAGAGAGAGACACTTTTACCAGAGAAAGAGAGAGAGAGAGAAAGAGAGAAAGAGAGAGAGACACTTTTACCAGAGAAAGAGAGAGAGAGACACTTTTACCAGAGAAAGAGAGAAAGAGAGAGAGACACTTTTACCAGAGAAAGAGAGAGAGAGAGAGACTTTTACCAGAGAAAGAGAGAGAGAGCGAGAGAGAGAGAGAGAGAGAGAGAAAGAGAGAGAGACACTTTTACCAGAGAAAGAGAGAGAGAGAGACACTTTTACCAGAGAAAGAGAGAGAGAGAGACACTTTTACCAGAGAAAGAGAGAAAGAGAGAGAGAGACACTTTTACCAGAGAAAGAGAGAAAGAGCGAGAGACACTTTTACCAGAGAAAGAGAGAGAGAGAGAGAGAGAGAGAGAGAGAGAGAGAGAGAGAGAGAGAGAGAGAGAGAGAGAGAGACACTTTTACCAGAGAAAGAGAGAGAGAGAGAGAGACACTTTTACCAGAGAAAGAGAGAGAGAGAGAGAGAGAGACACTTTTACCAGAGAAAGAGAGAGAGAGACACTTTTACCAGAGAAAGAGAGAAAGAGCGAGAGAGACACTTTTACCAGAGAAAGAGAGAGAGAGAGAGACACTTTTACCAGAGAAAGAGAGAGAAGAGAGAGAGAGAGCAGAGAAAGAGAGAAAGAGAGAGAGACACTTTTACCAGAGAAAGAGAGAAAGAGCGAGAGAGACACTTTTACCAGAGAAAGAGAGAAAGAGCGAGAGAGACACTTTTACCAGAGAAAGAGAGAGAGAGAGAGACTTTTACCAGAGAAAGAGAGAGAGAGAGAGACACTTTTACCAGAGAAAGAGAGAAAGAGAGAGAGAGACACTTACCAGAGAGAGAGAGAGAGAGAGAGAGAGAGAGAGAGAGAGAGAGAGAGAGAGAGAGAGAGAGAGACTTTTACCAGAGAAGGAGAGAGAGAGACACTTTTACCAGAGAGAGAGATAGAGAGACACTTTTACCAGAGAAAGAAAGAGAGAGAGAGACTTTTACCAGAGAAAGAAAGACTTTTACCAGAGAAAGAGAGAAAGAGCGAGAGAGACACTTTTACCAGAGAAAGAGAGAGAGAGAGACACTTTTACCAGAGAAAGAGAAAGAGAGAGAGACACTTTTACCAGAGAAAGAGAGAGACACTTTTACCAGAGAAAGAGAGAAAGAGCGAGAGAGACACTTTTACCAGAGAAAGAGAAAGAGAGAGAGAGGGAGACACTTTTACCAGAGAAAGAGAGAGAGAGAGACACTTAACAGAGAAAGAGAGAAAGAGCGAGAGAGACACTTACCAGAGAAAGAGAGAGAGACACTTTTACCAGAGAAAGAGAGAGAGCGAGATATACTTTTACCAGAGAGAGAGAGAGAGAGAGACACTTTTACCAGAGAAAGAGAGAAAGAGCGAGAGAGACACTTTTACCAGAGAAAGATACACTTTTACCAGAGAAAGAGAGAGAGAGAGAGACTTTTACCAGAGAAAGAGAGAGAGAGAGAGAGACACTTTTACCAGAGAAAGAGAGAGAGGGAGAGACACTTTTACCAGAGAAAGAGAGAGAGAGACTTTTACTAGAGAAAGAGAGAGACACTTTTACCAGAGAAAGAGAGAGAGAGACACTTTTACCAGAGAAAGAGAGAGAGAGACACTTTTACCAGAGAAAGAGAGAGAGAGAGACACTTACCAGAGAAAGAGAGACACTTTTACCAGAGAAAGAGAGAGAGAGACACTTGTACCAGAGAAAGAGAGAGAGAGAGAGACACTTTTACCAGAGAAAGAGAGAAAGAGCGAGAGAGACACTTTTACCAGAGAAAGAGAGAGAGAGAGAGAGGGAGAGAGAGACACTTTTACCAGAGAAAGAGAGAGAGAGCGACACTTTCACCAGAGGGATGGCGAGTGAGAGGAAGAAAGAAGTCCCATGCGTTGCATTAAATCTCTTCAGGTAGACTGACTTCTTCTTACTGAAAATGTAGCAAAATGGCACTCGATACCGAGCATTTACTAAATGTTGGATAACTTCCCTAATGAACAGCAGGTTGGCATTTATTGCCACGAGTCTTTTGTCCTGGAGGCAGAACTAAGTGATTTCCCCTTAGACACAGTCAAGGATTCAGACCCCTTGACTTTTTCCACATTTTGTTACGTTACAGCCTTATTCTAAAATTGATTCAATCACTTGTTTTCATCAGCAATCTACACACAATATCCCATCACGACCAAGTGAAAACAGGTCTAGACATTTTTGCAAATGTATTACAAATAATAACAGCAATACCTTATTTACATAAGTATTCGGGCCCTTTGCTATGAGACTTGAAATTGAGCTCAGGTTCAACCATCTCTGCAGCACTCCACCAATCAGGCCTTTATTGTAGAGCGGCCATAAGGAAGCCACTCCTCAGTAAAAAAGGCCCATGACAGCCCGCTTTGAATTTGCCAAAACGCACCTAAAGGATTCTCAGAACATGAGAAACAAGATTCTCTGGTCTGATGAGAGATCCATGATGAAAACTTGCTCCAGAGCGCTCAGGACCTCAGACTGGGGCGAAGGTTCACCAACAGGACAACGACCCTAAGCACACAGCCAAGACAACGCAGGAGTGGCTTCGAGACAAGTCTCTGAGTGGCCAAGCCTGAGCCCGGACTTGAACCCGATCGAACATCTCTGGAGAGACCGGAAAATAGCTGTGCAGCGAAGCTCCCCATCCAACCTGACAGAGCTTGAGAGGATCTGCAGAGAAGAATAGGAGAAACTCCCCAAATACAGGTGTTCCAAGCCTGTAGCGTCATACCTAAGAAGACACGAGGCTGTAATTGTTGCCAAAGGTGCTTCAACAAAATACAGAGAAAAGGGTCTGAATACTTATATGTAAATGTGATATTTAAGTAGTATTTTTTTATTTTTAATTTGCAAACATTTCTAAAAAACGGTTTTGCTTTGTCATTATGGGGTATTGTGTGTAGATGAATGAGTGAAAAAAAAAACGATTCAATCCATTTTAGAATAAGGCTGTAACATAACAAAATGTGGAAAAGGTCAAGGGGTCTGAATACTTTCCGGCCAGCTGCAAAGTCAACTTTGGCTATATTGAAAAATTCATGAAAACTAAAATGTACAGTCGTATGAAGAAGTTTGGGCACCCCTGACAATTTTTGGATCAGCAATTTCATTTTGATCTATCAAATAACTGATGGACACAGTAATATTTCAGTAGTGAAATGAGGTTTATTGAATTAACAGAAAATGTGCAATATGCATCAAAACTAAATTAGACAGGTGCATAAATTTGGGCACCCCAATAGAAAAATCACATCAATATTTAGTAGAGCCTCCTTTTGCTAAAATAACAGCCTCTAGACGCTTCCCATAAGCCTCTAATCATTAGAGTCTAATGAGTGTCTGGATTCTGGATGAAGGTATTTTGGACCATTCCTTCCTACAAAACATCTCCAGTTCAGTTAGGTTTTATGGCTGCCGACAGCCCGCTTCAAATCACCCCACAGATTCTCAATGATATTCAGGTCTGGGGACTGGGATGGCCATTCCAGATCATTGTACTTGTTCCTCTGCATAAATGCCCGGGTAGATTTTGAGCAGTGTTTTGGGTCGTTGTCTTGTTGAAATATCCAGCCCCGGCGTAACTTCAACTTTGTGACTGATTCTTCAACATTATTCCCAAGAATCTGCTGATATTGAGTGGAATCCATGCGACCCTCAATTTTAACAAGATTCCCAGTACCGGCACTGGCCACACAGCCCCACAGCATGATGGAACCCCCACCAAATTTCACTGTGGGTAGCAAGTGTTTTTCTTGGAACGCTGTGTTCTTTTGCCGCCATACATAACGTCCCTTGTTATGACCAAATAACTCCATCTTTGTTTCATCAGTCCACAGCACCTTATTCCAAAATGAAGCGGGCTTGTCCAAATGTGCGTTTGCATACCTCAAGCGACTCTGTTTGTGGCGTGTGTGCAGAAAAGGCTTCTTCCGCATCACTCTCCCATACAGCTTCTCCTTGTGCAAAGTGCGCTGAATTGTTGAACGATGCACAGTGACACCATCTGCAGCAGGATGATGTTGTAGGTCTTTGGAGGTGGTCTGTGGACTGTTTTTGACCGTTCGCACCATCCTTCGCCTCTCCGGTATTTTACTTGGCCTGCCACTTTTTGTATTTTTGTAGCCTTCCTCCTAAACCATAATGTTGAACAATCTTTGTTTTCAGGTCATTTGAGAGTTGTTTTGAGGCCCCCATGTTGCCACTCTTCAGAGGAGAGTCAAAGAGAACAACAACGTGCAATTGGCCACCTTATTAAGTACCTTTTCTCATGATTGGATGCACTTGTCTATGAAGTTCCAAGGCTTAATGAGCTCACCAAACCAATTGTGTGTTCCAATTAATCAGTGCTAAGTAGTTACAGGTATTCAAATCAACAGAATGACAAGGGTGCCCACATTTTTGCATAGCCTATTTTTCACATCTGATTTAATTTCATACAACTTAATATTCCTACACTAAAAATCTTTGTCTGGACAATACCCCAGTACTCAGCTTTAATTAGAAAATGAATGGCATGCCACTGTGATCATTTTCTGTGAGGACAGAGTCAATTATTATGCAGCCTCAGAGGGGTGCCCAAACGTTTTCATACGACTGTATTCAAGGTTAGGGTCAGGCATTAAGGTTAGCAGTGTGGTTAAGGTTAGTTTTAAACCCAGATCGTATGACTTTGTGGCTGTGCCGGCTAGTGACCACTCTGCAGAGCTGCCTCCAGAACAAGATTCATGACGGAAAAATGCTAACCTGCCAATGAACAGGGAAATCCAAATGCAGATCGAAAAAAAAAAAAAAGATTGAAAAACAATAACGACCATTTATACTCGAGGTCACCATCGTTTCAGTTAAACTCCCACCAGGTGCATCTTGCCATGTTACTTCGGTCTACACACTAAATAAGATAGGAACACACACACCTGTTTTTAGAGGGAAACGTGAGGGTATACATTGAATACCTCAACTGTGCCGAGCACAGGAAGAGTAGCTATGCCGGGAGCGATTACGGTTAAAACAAGGTGGACATGTCTACCGGCTGGCAGTACACTTACCCTTCGTTGCGGAAGACGGTTCTAAAGCAGTCCGCGAGGCTCTTGTAGTTGTGTGGATCACTGGTGCCTCTCTGGATCTGAAACCTGACAGACGACATCCCATTAGAACAAATGCAATACGCACCGAGTACAGCAGATATACAGCAGATATCAGGAACAGCTTTAGTCGGATCAGTGATCGGGCTGTTTCTTTGAGAAACTCGCACCTTGGAATATTGATTACATGCATGTCATAGATTGATTTCAAAAGGGGACATCATCGTCCTAGTTGTCATGGAAATGTCCACACTTATCCATTTACTCTCCTCCTTCCTCCCTCCCTCCACTCCTAACCACAGGTCCCTCCAGCCCAGAGGAGAAGTCAAACATTTACTTAACCCAGCCTATATCCAATTAGCCCCTCAACTCCCCAGGACCAGGACCAAGCTTTACGTAGCTAGCGCTGAATTCTGCTAACATGCTAGTAAGGAGCATTGTAACAGCTCCTGGGTTACGTGTAAATGTTTTAATATGATAGAAGCAGTTGATGGGATTCTGTGTTGTACTAAACACGCTGCTAAACCCCCTAATAAAGACGTCTGAGGTCTGTGTAAATCTTTTACATGTTACAACCGCTGGAGGTGAGGGGATTCAGAGAGGTGGGCGGCAGGGCTGGGGTTTTGGTGAGGGGATGGCTGAGGGCTGCAGTGCATTGGCGAGGCTGGGGGCGTGAGAGCTGTAAACAGGGGTAGGTTGGGGGCCATCAAGGCTGGGGTATTGTTGAGAGGATGGTTAGGAAGAGTTAGGGTTATACGTTACATATTTGGGGAAGAGAAGGTTGGGATGCCTTGAAATTATTTTATTTTCACTGCTGAAGGCCCTGTGGCACTCTGGACATGACTCCTGGACCAATGAAAGGATGGCACAGTGAACAGAATCACCAATCAGCACATTAACTTAACAAAAGCACCCCTGAACATTACAATTGTTATGACAAACAACTGGAAGACAGAGGAACGAAAGACAACGAGAGACAGAAGAGGGCTCAGTGACGGAGACATAGTGGAGAGGAGTCTGGGAGGAAGAAGAGAAAGAGATTCTCTCCTCGTACGGCTCTCAATGGTAGGTCATGAGGTCAGCAGTAAGTCGTCCAGGCGGGTGCCTGATGGAGCCATAAAGGGCCACGGGTCCTAACAGGGGAGGATGGGTGAGGAGGGGGAAAAGAGTAAGAAGGGGCAGAGGAGAGAAGGGGGGAGGAGGAGGAGGAGGGGGTGGGAAGAGGGAGAGGAGCAGGGCTGATGACAGGGGAGGGACGGGGCAGGGGAGGAAGAGGAGGTTGGAGAAGAGGGAGGACGGGTGAGGTTTAGTGGGGTGAGCAGACCTCATATCGCCAACACATTAACACCTTACAGGGAGAGTCCCCAAATTCCTATTTGTTGGATTCCCCAATAGCTTGTAACCCTGAGCCCAGGTTAAATCACAGCAACAAAGAGATGTCCAACACCATGTTAAAGATGAGAAGGAAAGGAGTGGAAGAAAAGGGGGCTATGGAAGAAAGGAGGGCGGTGTTGGAGGGGTGTACGGGGGAATTGGGGTGCCGTAGGGTGGGGCCAGACCCAGAAGATTTAAGACCAGTGGGGCTTGTAAACAAATTCAAATCGAGCTTAATTAAAGGCATATGAGTCCAGGGTCAAGGCTTGAAGGGGTCCTATCCCTTCGTAACCCCCGATCCCTCTCGCCTCTCTCTCTCCTATCTCTCTCTCTCAGGACCAGTTGGGTTCGGGGGGTTGGGGGAGAGGTGGAGTGAGAGAGAGAGACACACCGAGGTGGATCGGAGACAGAGATGGAGAGGTGGAGGTGGGCCGTGGTCCGGTCTCAGCCCTCTGACTCCACACCTGACCCTGGGGTCAGCTCATTTCCTCATGGCCCTTCTCTACCCTGCCATAAAACCAGGACCAAAGAGCTTGGCTCAGGGAGGGAGAGATAATGGGGAGGAAGCTACAAGCCTCAATAGGAGAGGAAGTAGTAGAGATAATGGGGAGGACGACCAGAGAGAGGAGGCCATGGCCCTGGAGGAGAAAGAAGCCTCGAGTAGAGAGGAAGAGGAGAGATGATGGGGAGGACCACAGATGGGGAGGACCAATAGAAACCAGAGGAAAGGAGAGGCGGCCTGTGGGCCCGGAGGAATAGGTAACCTCAGTGGTCTTCGTGTGGGAGGGTGTGACTACTAGTGTTGCCTTGTCTTTCACAATCAAATGTGAAGAAGTGCTGAAATGACAAATACTCCTGCATTTGCCTGCAGGAGAATATCGAGTTTGACAAGGCACGGGTTCCGTAGAGTAGATAAGCTGCTTTCTGAAGTAGACAAGGAGCTAGTTAATGTAAGCCAGACGAAACGCTGAGCCCTGAGTGTTTTGGTCGACTGGTAAAGAGAGAGATAAGCTGGCGTCAGTGAGTGACTCTGCTCTGGCGGATCCTCTCGGCCTTGGATCCTTGGAGCCGGGAGCAGCCGCCTTGGCGTCGTAAACTCAGCAGACAGACAGACAGACAGAACAGGAACCAGAGGAAAGCCCAGGGGCTCCTTTAAAACATCACACTCCCAGCGTCCTTCTCTCCCTCCCTCTCTTCCCGGGCCAGAACCGGACGAGATGTACTCAGAGGTGATGAGATGGGGGAGTTCATCGACAGTCACTTCCCCTCTCTACTCCCCTCCTCTGACAGTAGTCAACTCTCCACTCCCAAGACCCCATCCCCCCCTCTCCACTCTTCCTGGCCCTGGCCCAGTTTTACAAGCCCTGGGAGCTTCACCATGAGACTGGCCAGGTGAGGGGGTAAGGGGGTGAAGGCCAGGGTGGATTGGTGCTTCTGTGAGCCTATAGACTGGGGAATAGCATTCAGGGTTAAATAATCCTTCACCCCAACCACCTGACCCCAACCCCCCTATAAAAGACACAGATCCTAGGCCTGCGTCTCATATGGCACCCTTGTCCCTTTACAGTGCACTAGTTTTGAACAGAGCCCATCGGGGCCTATATAGGCAGAAGCAGCAGTGTTTCAGGGCCAAACAGGGCAACATGGATGGACCAGGGGCTGTGTCCCCCAATGTACCCCAGAGGTAATGGGGACCGGGGCAACCAATGAATTTCTATATACAGTGGGGCAAAAAAGTATTTATAGTCAGCCACCAATTGTGCAAGTTCTCCCACTTAAAAAGATGAGAGAGGCATGTAATTTTCATCATAGGTACACTTCAACTATGACAGACAAAATGAGATGAAAACAAATCCAGAAAATCACATTGTAGGATTATTAATGAATTTATTTGCAAATTATGGTGGAAAATAAGTATTTGGTCAATAACAAAAATGTATCTCAAAACTTTGTTATATACCCTTTGTTGGCAATGACAGAGGTAAAATGTTTTCTGTAAGTCTTCACAAGGTTTTCACACACTGTTGCTGGCATTTTGGCCCAGATCTCCTATAGAGCAGTGATGTTTTGGGGCTGTTGCTGGGCAACATGGACTTTCAACTCCCTCCAAAGATTTTCT